>NC_066877.1:9730224-9928641 GCF_022985175.1 Labeo rohita
GAGAAATGTTTGAGTTCATATTGAGATATTTAGCTTTTATTAATTTGATATAGTATATTGAGATACTTTAACTAAATTTGAGATTTCTCTTAGTAGAAACATCTGTGAAGCAGGAAAGGAAAAGTTTTAGACACTTCATTTTTCTTTCCTGAGAAGAGAAGAGAAGAGAAGAGAAGAGAAGAGAAGAGAAGAGAAGATGATTGAATGGAAGGTCTGTTTAACAGTATGCCTCACTAACTAGCTCTGCTCTGCTCCAACACACACAAAAAATAGCATAACGCCACCTATTGGCTGTTCTCCAGAAAACTATTTAAGCAACCAATCCTAGAGGGATACTCTATCTACAAACAAAAACACCTGCTTGGTGTGAACAGCTGCACATCTTAAAAAATCAAATCACAACATTTCACCTGAAAGCAGTTCCTCTCATCTGCAAGCTGTTAACCATACATTAGTTAGCATGTTAATGTGAACTGTATGGCGTAACTGTAGCGTTTGTGGTACATTCGGTGCATGTGGGTTAAGGGCATTGGCGGGATGCTCAGTAACTGGCTGTATAAATAGCAAAGAAGAGGTTAATCGGTGGCAGAGAGGAGAAGGAGGAAGCACTCGCAAGGTCAAAGGTCAAATGATGAGCCAACACAAAGCCATTACAAAGACGGCACTCAGCTGGGCTCTGTTTGTGTAGGCAGTGCCAGGGTCAAACACACATAGAGAGAGTGAGTCACTGACACGAACGTACACAAACGCGCACACAAGGATGCGCGTCCTCTTCTTTCTTGAGTTATGAAGTGATGACCAATTGTTTTCGGATGTGGGCTGACCAAGAGCTGTTATGAAAACAGTATCAGTGTGCATGAATTTGCATAATAGCAGGTTCACGAGCCCTTGGTTTCTGCGGTAACTGAATATTGATTGACAGGGAGCCTGAAAGAGGAGCAAGTGTGGAGGAGGAAGCCCTTGACATACTCAGCAACAGCCTCCTTCGAGCTGTGTGCAAATTTTCACACAGGAGCAGCTAGACTGACCCTCAAGTCCTGTTGGTTTTGACCACATATGGACATTGTTTGACACGCAGAAAAACACAGCGATCCGGTCCAAAGTAATTATCGTTTCGCCGAGAACTGAACATGCTTATGCCTCTAAGCTACTTTCGGGCTATGTTTAACACGGCTTCGAAAGGAATCGAGTTTTTCAAAAGAGTAAAAGTTACAGTGCAGCATAAGTTCTCCCACTCTCAACGTGACCTCTGATTGTTGACTCTGGAGAGATGACTGACTAATCGCTAAATAATCAACAGCGTTGTCAGATTGGTTTCCTACTGAGTCTGTGGCAACATGTCAGACACAACAGGCTAGCTGGAGTTCTTGGCACTGCTTCCAAAGGGCCATTTCCCCCATATCCAGAGGGCTTTGAAACAGCAAAACCATGAGTCTTTGGACTCCAGCCCACGGCTGTGCAGGCTAATCCGCTAAATAAGGGACCCCATGCCAGGGACGAGGGACCGAACATGGAGCCACATGACACTGTGGCACAATGCGCACGCACAGCACACACAGCCAGAGACAGAAAGAAAAATAATGGACGCTTACAAGGAATTAGAAAGCAATGTAGCAAATGGATATTGGGAAATGTTAGCGCAGAGGCAGGATACTTAGTGGTAATTAAAAGGGCATATAAAAACTCTCATGGCTTCTCAAAAACACAAAGCTGATTATTTGATTTAGCTGCAGCGTACCATTCATATTGCTAGAACATTCATATAGGCCTACTAAATGCACACAGGAAGAGAATTACAAACAAATTCTTAGATATAAGCAGAAACGTTATGAATTACGAATAATGAAATATTTATGTTCAATGTACAGTTACGTGGAGTGGGATTTTGGACCAATAAGATGTCACGGTGGGTGCTACCCAGTGCAATGCCTCAGAAACAGAGTGCAACAGTACACTTCTGGAAGTAAAAATCCTATTCATTTTCTCCACAGGGGAATTGATTTTTAATGATAACTTATAATTATGATAATTGACTTGTGTACTTAAATTATCCCAAATGTTCAAGAATGTCATACACCCTCGATTTCCGGTTTTATTTTGTAGAAAACATAGAAACACCAAAGACGCTTTAATATGTTATGCGTTTTATTAGACATTATAGCATTTTAGCATTATAACACTCAAATGCATCTAGTATGTCAAAACAGAGCTGCTTTACCCCACATTCGCATGACCAGAAATAAAGGAAGCAGCAGACTGTGAAATAATTAAAAGCTCTGCTTTTTTCAAGTGGTGTGTCAAGCTCATCTCTCATTAGCGATCGCTTCAGTGGCATTGTTTCTATTCCATGGCTTTCAGCCCCACCCTGCTTTATACTACAGTGATGTTAATATATCTTTAATACATTAGCTTATCCATAAACATAGTTTCTGCCCGAGTCCCAGCGGATTGCACTGGCTGTGGGAATAAAGTCGACAACTCCCATGATTCCACACTCAATCATCAAACTACACCTTTGTTTCTTTGTTTGTTTTGAATATGCGCTCTCTAGTGGAAAAGAAATTATTTACTGTGCCTTTAAAAAGCAGAGATGCTGATGAAAAACTACATTACACAGATTTCTGCAAGGAAATCTCCACCGATCAGAGAACAGTGGTGAGCAAATCACAACAAAGGAACTCTTTAGTGGCAACACACTCCCATGAAGCACTGCATATGACGTAGACTCAGGCTGTTTTTGAATGAGACAAATCCTCTCCAGTGGCCTCATGGGATAGTAAAATGTCCACTGGATGTGCACTTCAGAATCCCACCGAAAATATCACATTTCAATAAAATGCCAATCATAACAGAATTTGGACATTTGTTTGATATTAATACACAGATTTTGATCCACTAAGTTTGTGGACACAACAATGAAGAAACAGAATCAAAGCTATTGAGAAAATCTAGAGTTGCTTATGATTTTTGCGGTTGCAGCTGGTTAGGATAACATACGAGAGCTTTTATCCCTTTCTTAAGATGTGCCTAACCAAGCAAAAAAGTTCCAACAAGGTATTGGTCTATCCAACATAAAACTGCTTTGTAATGTGACATTGGAGCAGCCAATAATAAGATATTAATTATTTAATGTACAGTAATTTAGTGAAATTACAAACCAATGAAAATCAGAAACCAACTTAATTTTCCTGTCATTGGAAACCTGTTGTGGCAGCTGGTTAGGACAAAAAAATTACAACCCAGGCTTTTCTTTTCAGATTTCTTCAAAACATTAAATACATTGCTCCGGGGACATTTCACTACACTTTTCAGGTGACACGTCCACAAGAGGTGCAATAAGCACATTTTTTTTCTCCATTGCAGATGCAGGTTTATTAAACAGTCCAGTGTCATGAAAAAAAAGTGTGTTCTATTTTTTCCAAAGCAGTTAAACATGACAATAGAAATGCGTATTGTTTCAAATGGAAATACAATTCCTGGAAAGCGCTAAACCAGCGCAAACCATCTTTTGGTGTTAAAATTCAGTAAAGACGCGCAGTAACAAATTAGCGCTGAAAAGGTGTGGACACAGTTATTTTTGCACCTGACCTTACTGAATATGCATTTGTAAGAGTTTCCCTTTCAGATACAAAATTTACAGGAGGAAAGTATTCAAACGAATCATGTGACGGAATTTACTAACGTTTGCTTGGTAGAAGGGAAAGTATTTTTTCCACACGTATTAATTTATATGGAATGCCAGATGTACCGTTTGCCAAGCCATGTTATTTTTAATTTGCTTCAGGAAATAAAAGACAACTTCGAACCTTCAACTCGGAGTCACGCAGTATTAGGTCTATTAAAACTTGCAACCCATCATTTTCTGTCCTCCGGTTCTTTTCAACGTACTGTGGCTTCTTTATTTGCGACTACGCTAATTTGCGATGTGCTTGGCATATTGCATTAGTCGATATGTAAATGAGAAGTTGTGTCTGTGTTCTTTAATTTGCGCATTGTTAGTAAATCACTCGCAGAAATGTCTATACCCATCAGCGCTGTTTTGGAATTGTACTCTCGCTTTAATTTTCCCTGTTAAGTAAAACTGGCCCTAAAGCTACTGTGTTTAAAATTAAAGACATAGTAATTTTAATTTAAAAATGAAAATTCTGTCATAATTTACTCACCCTCACATCATTCCAAACCCGAAATACTTTCGTTCATTTTTAGAACTTTCAGAAAATTAAGTTCCCCTTCAGTCGTTCCACTACGACGTTACATATGGGAACTCGCTTGAGAGTCCAATCATCTCCAAGCCTTATTCAAAAGGCCAATGAACATTCATGAACATTGGCGAGTGGTATTTGCATGCCGAGCCACTCCCCCGTATATACGGATATATAAGAAGGCGGCGTGCAACCACTCATTCAGACTTTTGCTTTTGGAGCCTCGTCTTCTGAGCCATTTAAAAAAAAAAAAAAAGAAAAAGAGTTCCTGAGTTCACACTCTCTCTGCTGGCGTGCTGCCGAGCTACTAAAAGAGCTTCATCTAAAAGAGCGTTCGGCAGCCGCCAGCCTAATCCCGCGGGCTGCCGTTTTCACGGCATCAACGCCTCCCGCACTCCAGCGAGTGCCCCGTCTGAGTGCACGGTTGTGCCGCGGTTTCTCCCTGGGCGGACCGGGATTTCAAAAGAGTGAATTTCTCGTGGCTGTCGAGGACATCTTCCCGGTATGTCTCTCCGGCCGTGCGCTTCCGGGTGCGGTAGTTTCCTCGCCTCTTTGGACGGACATGATCGCTGTCTCACGTGCCTGGGCCGAGAGCACGCTGAGGCAGCGTTCACGGATGGTACGTGCGTTCATTGCGAACGTATGTCCATGGCTGCGTTAAAGTCCTGCCGCTCATTCATGAGTAGGCACCCCTTGTTGTCTTCCCGCGGTAAGTCGTTGAGCCGTCAAGGTTTTTCGGCTGCCGCGGTGAGGCACTTGGGGGACATTCAGGTGACTGTGCAGAATGTTCCGTCGGCCCCCAAAGCCCCGCGGACTTCTTCCCGTTGAGCTGCCAGAGCAGTATACCTCCCCGTACAGCGGGCTGGGTATTTCCTTTGGCGCTCCCCAGGAGATCGAGATCTCCCCTCGCCTCTCTCTCGACGGCGGTGCAGCCCGGGGTTATGAGGCGGTCCCTCAGGTCGAGCGCGCTGTCGCGGTGCATCTATGCCTGCCCGGCGCTGCCACCTGGCGGGATCAGCCCCATCTCCCCTCCAGGGCGTGTGAGTTCTCGTCCGCTCTCGCGGGCCAGACTTACCACGCCGCTGGACAGGCTGCCACCGCCTTGCACGCCATGGCCACCTTACAGGTGTACCAGGCCAAGGTGTTGAAACACCTGCACGAGAGGGGTTCTGACCAGGGTGCAATGGAGGAACTCCGTGCCGCCACCGACTTCGCCCTCCGGGCTACGAAGGTGACGGCGCGTTCCCTTGGTCAGGTGATGTCCACCATAGTGGTCCAGGAGCGACATCTATTGGCTGACCCTGGCCCTGATGGCAGATGTCGACAAATCACGGTTTCTCGACGCTCCTATCTCCCAGGGCGGCCTATTCGGCGACACCGTCGAGGACTTTGCCCAGCAGTTCTCGGCGGTTCAAAAGCAGACAGAGGCGATTAAACACATCCTGCCCCGCCGCGACATTCCAACCACGTCCGCAGGGCCCCAACCTCCGCCTGCTCGTCGCCGAGGGCGCCCCCCCGCGGCTTCCAAACAACCAGCTCCGTCCCCTGCTAAGGTACATGACACCAGATTGGCAGGATTCGTCCCCAGGATTGGTTCGCAGCCATCGACCTGAAGGACGCGTACTTTCACGTCTCGATCCTGCCTCGACACAGACCCTTCCTACGGTTTGCTTTCGAGGGTCGAGCGTATCAGTACAAAGTGCTTCCATTTGGCCTCTCCCTCTCTCCCCGTGTCTTTACGAAAATCGCGAAGGCTGCCCTGTCCCCTCTTTGGCAGATGGGCATTCGCATCCTCAACTATCTCGACGACTGGCTTCTCATAGCTCACTCGCGAGATCTGTTGTGCGAACAGAGGGACTTGGTGCTCCGGCACCTCAGCCATCTGGGCCTTCAGGTCAACCGAGAGAAGAGCAAACTCTCCCCAGTGCAGAGGATCTCTTTTCTCGGCGTGGAGCTGGACTCGGTCAGTATGACAGCCCGCCTCACCAACGAGCGCGCGCAGTCAGTGCTGAAGTGTTTGGAGTCATTCAGACACAAAACAGCGGTCCCTCTCAAAACATTTCAGAGGCTCCTGGGGCATATGGTAGCCGCAGCCGCAGTGACGCCGCTCGGCCTGCTTCATATGAGACCGCTTCAGCGCTGGTTACACGATCGAGTCCCGAGATGGGCACGGCACCGTGGCACACTCCGGATTGGCGTTTCCCTGCAGTGTCGCCGCCTGTTCAGCCCGTGGTCAGACCCGGCCTTCCTTCAGGCCGGAGTCCCCCTGGGACAAGTCTCCAGGCATCTTGTGGTATACACGGATGCCTCTTCCACAGGTTGGGGTGCTGTATGCAACGGGCAAGCAGCATCGGGCTCCTGGACAGGACCTCGACTGCAATGGCATATCAATTGCCTAGAGTTGTTGGCTGTGCTTCTGGCCCTTCGTCGCTTCCGACCGACGTTGCGTCACAACCACGTGCTTGTTCGCACCGACAGCACAGCGACTGTAGCCTACATCAACCGTCAGGGTGGTCTACGCTCCCGTCGCATGTCACAACTCGCCCGCCATCTGCTCCTATGGAGTCAAACGTGGCTGAAATCGCTACGTGCCATTCACATTCCAGGAGAACTCAACCGTGCAGCCGACCAGCTCTCACGGCAGTCCACCCATCCTGGAGAATGGCGACTCCACCCCGAGACAGTCCAGCTGATTTGGAGCCATTTCGGGGAGGCCCAGATAGATCTGTTTGCTTCCCCCGAATCCTCCCACTGCCAGCGGTTCTACTCCCTCAACGAGGCTCCCAACAGCCTCGGCAGGGACGCACTGGCACACAGCTGGCCTCCGGGGCCCAAGTACGCCTTTCCCCCAGTGAGCCTCCTTGCACAAACACTGTGCAAGATCAGGGAGGACGAGGAGCAGGTTCTGCTGGTTGCGCCATACTGGCCCACCCGGACCTGGTTTCCAGAACTCATTTCCCTCGCGGCAGCCCCTCCCTGGAAAATCCCCTTGAGGAGAGACCTTCTTTCTCAGGGGATGGGCACAATTTGGCACCCGCGCCCCGACCTGTGGAACCTGCACGTCTGGTTCCTGGACAGGACGCGTCAGACCTCTCCGGCCTTCCACAGGCCGTGATAGAAACTATCACTCAGTCCAGAGCCCCCTCCACAAAGCAGGCTTATGCGCTGAGATGGGGTCTGTTCGTCGACTGGTGTTCCTCTCGCGGGGAGGACCCACAGAGATGTACGATTGCAGTAGTGCTTCCCTTCCTGCAGGAAAAGTTAGAGCGCAGGCTGTCCCCTTCAACTCTCAAAGTGTACGTTGCTGCCATTGCAGCATACCACGATGCAGTGGATGGAACATCCCTAGGTAAGCACCAACTCATCGTGAGGTTCCTGAGGGGTGCGAGAAGTCCCGTTGAGCTGCCAGAGCAGTATACCTCGCCGTACAGCGGGCTGGGTATCTCCTTTGGCGCTGCGAGATGTCTGCTGCAGCATCAGAGGGAGAGCTGCCAGAGGCAGTATACCCCTCCTGCCGCCCCGTCTGAGACGGATGCTGAACTGGGTATCTCCGAGCCGCCAAGGAGATCGGTCTGGAGGTTGGCGCTAGGCCCCGATGCAGTGGATGGAACATCCCTAGGAGATGTTCCTGAGGGGTGCAGCGTTGAGCTGCCAGAGCAGTATACCTCGCCGTACAGCGGGCTGGGTATCTCCTTTGGCGCTCCCCAGGAGATCGAGATGTCTGCTGCAGCATCAGAGGGAGAGTCTGACGATGAGGCTGACGGATCGGTACCCCTCTGCGGTTGCCGCCCCGTCTGAGACGGATGCTGAACTGTCGGCTATGCTCCTCCAAGCCGCCAAGGAGATCGGTCTGGAGGTGCCCAAAACACCTCCGGCCGATCCCTCTAGGCCCACGATGCAGTGGATGGAACATCCCTAGGTAAGCACCAACTCATCGTGAGGTTCCTGAGGGGTGCGAGAAGGGTTAATCCCCCCAGGCCGCACCCCATACCCTCTTGGGACCTCTCCGTCGCCCTCCAGGGTCTGCGGGAGGCCCCATTTGAGCCACTTGCGTCAGTTGAGCTAAAATATCTGTCACTCAAGACAGCGCTCCTGACCGCACTGGCCTCCATCAAGAGGGTAGGGGACCTACAAGCTTTCTCTGTCGACGAAGCGTGCCTAGAATTCGGGCCCGGCGATTCTCACGTCATCCTGAGACCCCGGCCTGGTTATGTGCCCAAGGTTCCCACCACGCCTTTCCGCGATCAGGTGGTGAACCTGCAAGCTCTGCCCCTGGAGGAGGCAGACCCAGCCTCTGCGCTGCTGTGTCCAGTTCGCGCTCTGCGTATATACGTGGACTGCACTCGGCACTTCAGACACACCGAGCAGCTCTTTGTCTGCTTTGGAGGTCAGCAGAAAGGGAATGCTGTCTCCAAACAGAGGTTGGCCCATTGGGTGGTAGATGCCATCTCCCTGTCGTACCAAAACCAGGGAGAGCCATGCCCCTTAGGTGTTCGTGCCCACTCCACACGGAGTGTTGCCTCATCCTATGCGTTGGCTCATGGCGCCTCACTAGCAGATATCTGTAGAGCTGCGGGTTGGGCGACACCTAATACCTTCACCAGGTTCTACAACCTTCGCGTAGAGGCCGTATCCTCCCGTGACTTAACATAGACATCACAGGCGAGCGGGAGTCCGGCTGGTGTCGGCTTGCTGCGCCATTCCTAATGGATCCGTGCGCTATTTCCCTCAGTTGTTCCCTCCGGCGAACCTGGGTCCTCCATGCCCCGCAGTCAGGCCTAGTGCGGAGTAGTGCTTGTCTGTGCTCCGGTTGGGTCTCCTTCGCCCAGCAGGTTGTGGCAACATGTTTCAGTATTTTTCCACGGTCAGCCAGAAGGCCGATGTTTCCCTCATATATCCCTAAAATCTATGGATATATTGAATTTCTTGTGTTCCACATGTAGAGATTTCATGTGCTCCGCCCCCCCAACTCCTGCTTCAGTACAACTGGCATCCCTGTGGGGCCCCCTATTGGCCCCCAGGGCGTTGGGAAGGTTACGCTCATATCCGTCTGCTGACACGTCCGCCTGTCGGCACGCGGTGTGTTGCGTAACGCGACGTCTGGTTCGTGGCCTGTTCCATGGGTCTGTTCCCATATGTAACGTCGTAGTGAAACGACTGAAGGGGAACGTCTAGGTTACGTACGTAACCCTCATTCCCTGAAGGAGGGAACGGAGACGTTACATCCCCTGCCACGACCTGACGTCGCGCTGACGCCGGGCTGCAGCTCAGCTCCTCAGCAAAAGCCTGAATGAGCGGTTGCACGCTGCCTTCTTATATATCCGTATATACGGGGGAGTGGCTCGGCATGCAAATACCACTCGCCAATGTTCATGAATGTTCATTGGCCTTTTAAATAAGGCTTGGAGATGATTGGACTCTCAAGCGAGTTCCCATATGTAACATCTCCGTTCCCTCCTTCAGGGAACGAGGGTTACGTACGTAACCTAGACGATATTTTTGATGAAATACCAGAGCTTTCTGACCCTGCATAGACAGCAACGCTACTGATACGTTCCAGGGCCAGAAAAATAGAAAGGACATTGTTAAAATAGTCCATGTGATCAGTGGTTCAACCTTAATTTTTGTAATTTTTTTGATTACATTTTTTTACATTTTAAAATAACAACTTTATTTAACAATTTCTTCTCTTCCGTGTTTCAGTCTTTGATGCGTATTCACACGAGTATTACAATGCTTCCGTGTGGTGCTTCTGACCTGGAACGTCCATCTCTCTACGTCAGAACACCGGCTCCTGTTGTTAAATCAACCATGCCACTTTAGTGAGCCTTTTTCAGATTGCTTCAGATCACAAGTGCAACGCTGTACCAGGTGACCTACCGAGCAAGTTTACAACTTCAGAAGAGCCAATTATGTGAAACGAACATCAAAATTTACTAGTTTACAAATCATGCCCTATGGTAAAAGTGTCTTGAAATTATAACATGCAAGTAAAATACAAGTACAATTTTCCTTTGTAATTATAATTTATGTGAAAAGGAATAAAAGTTGTTAGCATTTTACTGCTGCTAATGTACACCTCAGCTGAAAACTCCAGTGAAATGGTGCATTTTTGCAGTTTTGCAGTAGTGTAGGCAGAGTTGACAAATGAAAATGGATGAACTCTTTTATTACAGGACACAGTGTTAGAATTTGAGCTAATATATATTACCAGTTTTAAATGAATGAAAAAAAAAAAAAAATACTCACATGGCCACAAATAAAAACATTTCTCACTGTCATTACACACAGAGAAGGAAAAACACACTCAACAAAGCCTCCATGGCAGAGATGTGGTAGTGTGTGTGGCTCTAATTGTGTGTGTAATTGCAGAGCACGAACCCATCACAGGGACACATAGAGAGTGACACTCCATTTTAAGAGCCAGCTAAGTGCCTCATCTGCTAAAAACGTTTTAATGTGTGTGTGTTTTGTGTATATGTGCAAGCGCACGTATGTGTGTGCACGCGTATAAATGATGCACCTGTGTTTTTCCCATGCTGCCACTGGCACTCTTCCACACAGAAGACCATGGCTATGTTTCAAAAAATCTCAGATCTTCTCAATTGTCACATCTCATGTCGTTTTCTTGGAAAACAACAGCTAAGACCGTGAGCGTCAGCGTGCTGTCTGTAACAATAATGCAGTCTGGACTTCAGATCCTGTCATACTGGTCTCCAGCCTCTCTCGTTGTGTCTGGTTCCTCACCTCCTCCGTAGCCTGTGGTATCTTTTCCTGGATAGCCATTCACAGTTGCTTAGCGTGGTGAAGCTGAATAAATGTAACAGAGACAGGGCAATTAGGAGCTCAATTCAAGCTCCATTAACTTTATCTGGAGCCGCAGCCTTAACTGGCTGCTCGTTATGTTTTACTGGAGAGACACCATCGGGTCATTCTCCGCCGTTATACTTACATCTCAAATCGGGGAGAAATTGCGAGGCTTCTTACAGCTCTATTACTTTCATAATGACACAGTACAATCACTGTAATATTGGTATGACAGAGAAGACCTGCCAAGAACTGCATGTTGTACCAATGTGTGGGTGCAGGTAATGTGTTTTGGGTGTATCCAAGGTAATATCTGACAACAAAGCATTTGAAACTGGTTTTCTGTTTTTGTTAGAGCCATTTAAGAGACCAGGGAGGGAGGCAGGTGGATAGGATACTTGACTGTCCATCTTTGGGCAACCATCAAACGGCTCTCACAGATCAGGGGACAACACCCCACTGGAGTGAAATTGGAGCAGCCCACTCATATGATCAGTCCAAGAGTGTTTAGCAGGTAACTGCCCACTTATTGCGCAAGGATAGAGGGGAAAGTAAAACAGAGTGTCAGCAACTCTTGAAAGTCCTTGAAAGTTGGTGAAGCACTCTGGGTGGGAGACAGCTAGACAATGACCGCTCTCATACTGGGCATGAAGCTCTGTCTAGGTCAAGACATTTGTGGAGGGCAAAATAACAACATTTGTTTGTTTATGAGTGTGTGTGTGCTGGTATACACAACAGGGTGTCAAAATTGTTTCACACAACAACTCTTGACAATCTCAGAATGCATCACTAATACCTTCGCTTTAAGTGGGCTGTTAATGGAAACCAACAAATGCTCGCCAAATAACCCATTTGTTTTACTATATGAGTAGGACCGATTAAGTGAAGTTTCTATTGATAAGAAAAATGGTTTAGAAAAGTAATTATGCACAGTTAAATGTTTTTTTTAAGTGATGTCTACCTTGAATAAAGTTATGAGGAAACCAACAAAATATTACATGACATGAGAATCTGCAGAGTCATTCTTCAATGTTTGTTATAACCGGCGGTTTCTAATAAATACATTTGAAATTAACAAAAATATTTAAATAATTTAATAAATTATTATTTTGTTCAAATTAGTTTCATGCACTCTTAAAAATAGAGGTGCTTTAAGATGCCATTGAAGACCCTTTTTTGTCTAAATGGTTCCATAAAGAACCTTTAACATCTGAAGAACCTTCCTGTTTCACAAAAGGTTCGTTGTGGCAAAAGAAGGTTCTTTAGATTTTAAAAAAGTAAGAAAGAGATGGTTCTTTAAAGATCCTTTGACAGAATGGTTCTTTGTGGAACCAAAAATGGTTCTTCTATGGGTTAAGGTAAGGATTACAGTTTGGTTTAAGGTTATTTGCTTGTATTTATGCATAATTTATTGTTAATACTACAGTAAGTACATGTGAAAAGTCTATAATATACTTTGGTTAAAAATTCTCAATGGTAGTGTAAAACAACACCTTTTTTACCTTGCCAAAATTAGGTCTAGTTAGCAAATTCCACGATGAATGTACACAATGTGACAAAATACTGTAGAACTCAGTATAATCAGTGATGCTGTCTACACTGGATGTGGCGACAAATCCACAACAGTAAACTGCTGCCTCCTTCTATTTATGATGTAATGTACTGACAAAAACTTTAAATCATTTGCAACAGTCGCTTTGTCACTTCCACTACACTACTTTAAGTGTTGTCTTTGTAGAGGGTTGTGGTGTTGTTAATGACTAATAAGAACAGAAGAAAGGGGTGGGGTGAGCAGTAGCTCATTATTATTTAAAGGAACAGGCATCGAAAAGGTGTTGTTTTACACGACCACTGAGAAATTTTAACCAAAGTATGTTATAGACTTTTCATGTGGACCCTAAAGAATCATACAAACTTGTGGAAAATGGGCATCTGATTTTCCCTGTAAACATGGTAGTTGCGTTGTTGTCTATACAGGGTCAGAAAGCTCTCGGATTTTATCAAAAATATCTTAATTTATGTTCCAAAGATGAACAAAGGTCTTACAGGGGTGCGTTTCCCGAAACCAACTATGGTCGTAAGTTCCGTCGTTACCAATAGATTTCAATAGAACTAACGACCATATTTAGCTAACGATGCTTTTGGGAAACGCACCCCAGGTTTGGAACGGCATGAGGGTGAGTAATTAAAGACAGAATTTCATTTTTGGGTGAACTATCCCTTTAAAATAAAATGTTACCAAGACAGATTATGATAAAGCAGAATTCGCTAACATGAAAATGACACACCAAGTGCATTCACAATTATTTATGAGCACATTCCAACACAGTCTCATGGCAACTAGTTTGATTTTTGGTGAAATTGTGGCTAGTTCAGTTTTAGAGGTGGATTTTTCATGCTTATGCTAAAAAAACATTTTAATTCAAATCACATCGTACAAATCATATGAAATCACCACAAAAAATGGTTAGTTTATTTAGTCATGGAATCAGGTTGGAACAATCAATTGATAGATAAGATATATTATATTGTGTATATAACGGATACCATTTCTTTCACTATAAGCATATGACAGTTTGTAAAGCTGAAGGAGGGGGGTACTGTTCTGTGATCAGCATTTTGAGGTGACATTCGTTAAATGTCAGCCCCAACTCTATTCAAGCTTCACATCCTAGGCTGCCCTCAGGGTTGCCTGCTGAAAAATGGCATCTGAGGAGAGTGGGACACAGAGAAAGAGAGGACAGAAGAGCATTATGCACGTTTTATGTGCGCTGATAATAGGAAGTTAAAGAGGAAGACTGAGAGTGACAGACAGCGAGAGAGTTTTACAAAAGCGAGGAGAGATAACTCTGCTGATCCACTGCAGCCACGGAGCTTGAGGGGGCAGGCGGTTGCTATGGAAATGCCACTGGCTTTGCCCAAGGGCGATAAGTCTGTATGAATCAGAGGAAGGTTAAGAAGGAAAATAGGGTGGGGGGGAGTAGGATGCAGATGAATGGCCATCTATTGTAAACCACCACAAAGTGAAGCTACGCGAAAGGACATCACAGATGAACTGAATCAAATATGTGAGGATTCACTGCTAGCAACTAAATATGTGTACAGCTCATGTTAATTGAGGGCATTAGAAAAAAAAACTGTGAATGAGCAACAGAGGAAAAACGTGCAGTGAAGGATGAAGAGGCTTTTGTTTGGATTTTCAATCTGTCTTTCTTAGCCACATCAAATTTCCACCTATTAGTCACATAATCTTTTGTCTGTGTTCCAAGTGTGTGTTTGCATAAAACCGACTGAATATAGAAGGAATCACAGGGAAAAAAGCAATCCGTAATACTGTGATGATCACAAAACAATTGTTTGAATAAACGAGAGCCAGTGATATTATACAGTATTTAGGTGTTTCTTAAGCTGGTGCCACTTTTAGATCTGCAAGATGAAAACTCACACTTTTTAAACTGTCACCAGTTTATTTTATTTGACTAACAATGTCTAATAGTATATATACATAAATCACAGGGCAATTCTGTCATTTTTGTAATTTTTGACACCATTAAATCTAATTTTCATCACTTCTCAAATTACCATTTATTCTATAATAGCAATAGAAATTACATTCACTTTTTGGGGGGTGAATAAAATTAACTGATTTGTTATATTTATGCTAAATTAACTGACATTTGAATAATATTTTCACACTTTTTCCATACTGTAATTTGACACATTTTCACATGTAACACATATTGTACAGCAACTAAAACACCCCTCAAAATTCTTAAATAAATAAATAAATAAATAAATAAATAAATAATAAACAAAATGTTGGTTCAGGAGGCATTAGAGCCATAACTGAGGGTCAGAGGTAATGAATGTAAATAATTTATACTTTTTTTTCACAAAACAAATATTTATTTATTATTATTATTTTTTTTTTTTTACTTTAAATTATATTATTAAAAAAAATAGCAATCCATATTTTGTCATTTGGATGTCTGCTGAATGAATAAAAAGTTAATAGATGTAGTTGAAGAAACACTCAGTGATGTAAGTCCAGAGGTCACTGAATTCTCAAGTGTGACACTGGACAAACAGTACCGAGTCTGTGTAGCCACACGAGAATCCATGGCCAGGTGGTTCCTGACAGCTAAGTCGGGATGAAGAGCGAGGGGTGCAAGGAGATAAAACAGAGAGATGGATAGAACCTCAAACGATTCGCTCAGTAGATGAAAGTGTAATTTATTACCGGCTACTCAAGGGAGACAGAATATTCCTCTCCTGCACTTTTCCCGTCATCTCGAGTCTGTTGGAGTGAGGGATGGGAATATGTTGGAAAGAAGCAGTTTCGGGGATTTTCTAAAAGTCTGATGAGCCCTGCCGTGTCAAAGCATCACCAATTCGCACGGAGGTCAAAGGATCAAGGTGGTCCCCATGAGAGCTGCTAAAGCATCTATGAATGTATACATCTTTCACAACTGCTGTAGATGAAGGACATTTCATCTGATTCATGCAATATCCACTTAGTCTAAACCCTGAAATCTGAACATATTCTATTGTATGCTCTTAAAAATAAAGTTTCCAAAAGGGTTTTTTTGCAGTGATGCCATAGAAAAACCATTTGGAGTTCTTAAAAGAACCATTTTTTTCTTAGTGTGAAGAACATTTAAAAAAAAAAATCTAAAGAACTTTTTTGGAAATGGAAAACTTTTTTGTGGAATGAAAAAGTTCCATGAATGTTACAAGATCTTCATGGAACCATGAATGTTTTATTGCTGATCTTATAATAACTAGTTGACAACAAAACAAAAAAAAGCCATTCTTTTTCTTTTTTCTCTTTTCTAAACAATGCTTAATTATTTCTCATTGGGTATAAGTGTCAGCACACATTATAGTACAAGCATATTTAATTTAATGTTTCATGGTTTTACAAGCTATAGATGTGTGGTTTATTTTGTCGCTACTATGGTTTCACTGTCAATACTGTTGTCATAGCATGGTTAATTTTGTAGTTACTATGATTTCACTACCAATACTGTAGTAAAACCATGGTTAATTTTGTAGTTACTGTGACTTTATTGATTTTATTGTGATGTTACTGTGGTAAAACCACGATTAATTTTGTATTTGCCATGTGGTTACTATGGTTTTACTACAAAAACGATAGTACCATGGTTCTTGTTGTAAAACCATGGTTTGATTTTGTACTGCAAATGCTATGGTAAAACCATGGTAATTTTGTGGTTACTATGGTTTTACTACAAAAAAAACATAGATAAACTAACTATGGTTCTTGTAAAACCCATAGTTAAACCATGGTTACTGTAGTAAAACCATGGTTAATCTTCATAAGGTATGATTTCACTGCTAATGCTTTAGTAAAACCATGGAGAATTTTGTAGTTACTGTGATTTTACTACAAAAACATACTCAAACCATGGTTATTGTAGTAAAACCATGGTTCATTTTGTAGTTACCATGGTTTTACTTTAATGATATGGTAAAACCATAGTTAATTTTGTAGTTACTATGGTTTTACTACAAAAACATAGTTAAACCATGGTTCTTGTAGTAAAACCATGATTAATTTTGTAGTTACCATGGTTTTACTCCAAATTCTATAGGGTAATTCCATGCAAATGTCAACTCTACCATGAAAAAGTAAAGTTTTTATCAAAGGTTTTTACTATACTGACAGCACAGAAGTCAACATTTGGTGGTTCAAATACCCATGTGAGGTCTCTCTTAAAGGTTTTAAAGGTTTTTTTTAATGCATAATTTTCCATAGTCTGGTAAGTGCTATTTTCAGGCTTGTCACATCCATAACAGTACATATTCCTCATAAATAAGCACATCAAAATTAAAATAAAGTAACAATTATATGTTCTGTACACATGTATTATTGCATCTGGTTTGTTCATTTTAATTCGCAGAAATCGTACAAAGTATGTAGTCTCTCAAAAACAGTGTCCTTTTTTTGTCACATCCATAATGCATGATTATTTCCCTTTTTTAACATAGAAAACTTGTGCATAGACTGATATATTTTTAATGTTTAGACTCTGTCGACAAGGGTTTATTAAAACATAAACAGATGGTTCGGTATATTGGTAACACATACATTCTCTAAGCATTTATATTTCACATCCACAATGCAAAATATCACAGCCATCATGCTGGATTTGCCCTATAGTAAAACCATGGTTAATTTTGTAGTTACTATGGTTATACTCCAAATTACATGGTAAAACCATAGTTAATTTGTGGTTACATTGGTTTTACTACAAAAACCATAGTTAAACCATGGTTACTGTAGTAAAAACCATGGTCATTTTTGTCAGGGCTACCATGGATTTCCTGTTTGAAACCACACTTTGACCTTTTGAAATGTAACATTTACTGACAGTTTGTAGTGTTTATCTTCATACTACTTTGAAAATCTCTGCTTCTTCCCAAAATTATGCCATTTGAAAACAAGAACAAACAATTATAGTACCTACAGTGACAGATTTCCTATTATATCCATGAAAAATGTCTCTGTTTTAGAACCAGATGGTGGATGGCGCCTAGAAGCTCAAAAATATCCATCATGTCGCTTAAAGACCTTCCCTGTCGTGTCTGCTGATATCCGCAGGTATCTAAGGTGTAACTGGCTTGGCCAACCGCAGTCCCATTAATCTCCAAACGTCAGTTTAGCGTTAGCGTCTAGAAACTGGCAGAAATGACCTCCACGGTGGGAAAGCTCGTTTAGCCACGGTGTTTCCGTGGTAGCCATCAATAAACAGTGGTGAGTCTCCCACCAGACAAACCGGAGTTGATGAATGAGAGACTGGGCTTAATTGCTAGGTAAATTAAAAGCTCACCATAGTGACAGTATACTGTTGCGCCGATATTTAAAAACTCATTAAGCATGTGGATGTTTCGTTTAGTTTAAAGTCGAGGAGAGCATTTCTGTCAAAATGTGACAAAGGACTGTGGCAAGAAATAGCACTGATAAATGTCACATGAGAGTTTTCTGAGGTGTTGATCAGGTTGCTTTTATTCCTGAAGTGCTAATTATTGAGCTAAAAATCTAAAAACACATGCACCTAAAGAGAGGTTTTACATCCATCTGCTTACCTACCACAATCTCTCTTCTTAATTCACAATCATCGACGTTTTCCCTCACAATTCCTAATTTTTTTTTTCTCTCGCAATTGAGAGTTTATATCTCAAAATTCAGACTTTTGTCTGTATGTGCGTGTCTAAAAATTTAGGGGGAAAAAACGTGAGAAATGTAAACTCAGAATTGCGAGATGTAATGAAGGTGTTTATTACTTTTCATTACAAACTATGACTGCACAATTTTTAACTTTCTCAAAAAAGTTTAAGCAAAAACCAAAATCTATGCACTGGTCTTCTGAAAATATATCAGCTTAGATGGGGTGAGCACAGCCGTTTACATCCAAACATTAATTTTAGGTCAAGTTTCAGAAGTTCATTACTCTTCTAATTTGAGTCTAATTGGAGGAGGATCAGTGTCGAGTGGCTGATCAACTCCCTTGTGTGATAAGAACCTCTCGCAAGCAAAATATCTGCACATTTAAATCCTTTCATGCTGATTTGCCTTCCTGCATCTCCTGTGCTGCTGAGCTTCACTCTATGTGGCTGTTATTTGAAATTATATAATGGAGCTTTTTGACATTTCGTCATAGTCAAAAGTCGTCATAGTTGGATAGACGTCTTTGAATGGAAACTACAAGAAATCCAGTAGCAAAAGGGAAAAAAAACAACAGTTTCAAATGGCTCTAAACGATCCCAGCTGAGGAAGAAGGGTCTTATCTAGCGAAATGATTGGTCATTTTCTTAGATTAATTAAAATTTATACACTTTTTAACCACAAATGCTCGTTTTGTCTCTGCATGAACTCTGTGTATTTCGGCTCAAGACGGTTAGAGTAGGTCGAAAAACTCCCATTTCATTTTTTCCTCCAACTTCAAAAACTGCAGAAGTCGCTGCAGAAGTACCGATACAGTGTTTACAAAGTGAACATGCAAAGAAGATTGAACACCCTATACAAAAAAAAGGTAAAACAGCGATGCAGGACGATTTCGAAGTTGGAGAAGAAAATAAGATGGGAGTTTTTCGACACAGAGTTCACACAGAGCTAGACAAGACGAGCATTTGAGGTAAAAAAAAAAAAAAAAAGTATATAAATTGTCATTTTTTCAAAAAAATAACTGATCGCTTCACTAGATAAGACCCCTTTTCCTCGGCTGGGATAATTTAAAGCCCTTTGAAGCTGCATTTAAACTGCATTTTGGAAGTTCAAACTTAGGGCACCGTAACATGGAGAGAAATCCTGAAATGTTTCCTCAAAAAACTTTATGACTAAAGAAAGAAAGACATGAACATCTTGAATGACAAGGGGGTGAGTAAATCATCTGTACATTTTTGTTCTGAAAGTGAACTTCTCCTTTAACTAGTTTTCTTTATTTTAATGCTAAGGTAATATAAAACAAAGTACTGTATAGTGTTACAATATACAGTATGCTAAGTAAAACTTGTAAGAATCAGAAATCATCAGGGTTTACTTACTGTTACCAATTACAGGTTAACCTACAAGAAAAAGTTTAATCCAAAATTTGATTTCTCAACAAAATCTCTGTAGAATACACAAATAGACTGTGAGTAATTAGTAATGCTGTCAAACAAAATTTACTTAAAGGGAGAGTAAAAAATAACATTTTAAGGGCAGTTCACAACAAATTGCACACACTCAAAACATGATTTATTTCCAAGTTCTGTCTGCATGCTTTAGGACCTGATTCACCAGGAGAATTAAGCAAATTAAGAAACAATGCAAGCATGCACATAAAATATATTTTTTGGCCATATAGGAACACTGTTGTTTATAGCAAGAGCTGCATAATATTTCTTCAAAAAATGTTTGTATCCCACATAGCAGCATACATGTTTGAAACAACACAAAGTTAACAACAATGGTCACACTTTATTTTAAGGTCCAATTCTCACTATTAACAATTAATACTTTTTTAAATACATTTTCTAAATACTAAATAGTAGTTGTAAAAGGAATAGTTCACCCAAAAATGAAAATTCTGTCATTAATTACTCACCTTGTCATTCCAAAATTCGTAAAACTTTACAGCAAATTAAAGTTTTTACAATATATTTAGTAGTAGTTTTTAAAATTAAAATAATTTTTAAAAACCAGAGAGCTTTCTGACCCTGCATAGACAGCAACGCAACTGACACGTTCTAAGCCCAGAAAGGTAGTAAGGACATCATTAAAATAGTCCATGTGAATAAAGTTTGTTTTCTTTATGCATACAGTATTCTTGACCTTCCCCTACGAAGGTCTTACGGGTTTGGAGCAACATGAGGGTGAGTAATTCATGACAGAATTTTTATTTTTGGGCGAACTATCACTTAAAGTTTAGATATGGGGTAGGATTGGGGATCTAAAATATGGTCATGTAGAAGGCATTAACATGCATCTTATATTTATTCTAATAAACAGCCATTGTGCTAGTAATATGCATGCTATTACCCAAATAATTTTTGTGAGTGAACTATTCCTTTAATATTTTAGATATTTTGCTCTGTTGTCTGAGGCCTGGTAAAATGTCAAGATTACTTATCTCCAAACAAACCAAGCGTTATATAGTCCACCGTCCCCATTTTAAGTTTGATTATCTCATCTGATTACCAGCGTGATACCTGAAACCCTTAATATCTCAAATATGCCCTCCAACTGAAGGAAAACTAGGGCACAAAATAAACCGGCGACCAAGATGAAGAAAAGCACCAACCCTTGCGACCACATCTCAACACAGACTCCCATGAGGTTTCACCAATTAAGATAGCTCCCTGAGCAGGGGAGAGGTCTCCTGACATGCTGTCATGTAGATGGAGAGACTGAGTCATTACGGAGAGACGGTGTTCCTGGCTACAGACAGTGAGGATAGTGGCTTTAATTGGCAGAGCGTTTGTTTGGGAGTCCTGTCTGCTCGGCTTTCTTAAGGTTAGGACTGCTGGGATTTGCTCTTTATGCAAATGCCTCCCCAAATACTCAGTCGCAGCTGAGACTTGAGAACTATGTCGACTCTTTCATGACTCTGACATACCAATGCTGGTTCCTCATATCAGTTTGAGCCAATTGGAGACTCTTAAAATCCAAACACAATGGGATGTTGTCTTAAGGAGCAATGACAGATGAGGGTTGATGCTGTGGAATAACCATGGTGGTAGTAAACGCGGTGCATTATAAAGACAGACCGATGACATGTATGAATTGACCTGTGTTTCGCCTTTGAGAATTACAGGGTGTATTAAAGCTGAGGTGGCCTTGGTCGTTTGACCGTCTTTCTCTTTTTTGCCTCCTTTTTCAAAGGCTCCACGTTCTAAACTCAAATAAAGACACAAATATATTGGATCCGCCATCTCTGCAGGATCCCCGGATCAGCGCTATCTGAATTCAACGTCAACATTTGCTTTAGGTCCATATGAAAGACAGAGAGAGGAAATAAAGAGGGGAAATACTGTATTTCCTTTCATTTCAGCACTAGCATGTGCTCTCTAAGCAGCCATAGACTACCTCAGAGAAATATTTGCTTTAGAATTACCCACAAAAAGAAACGGCTGAGCCCTTTGAACAGACTGGTGCAAAATCTCTCTGATCAAACAAGGGAACATGTCAGCAGATGCAACACAGGAAACGCAGAGAACGGCGAACGTTAGCTCCACTTACAAGCACGGTTCGGATCAATGGATTTTGATACCGCGGTTTCCGTATACCTGACGGCCGGTCACCTACTCTCTAGCCTGAGGGTTTGAACAATATTCACAGAGAAATCTAGGGGGAATTACACCGGTTATACAATGCAGATAGAAGAAAATAGGATGATGCCGGAGATGAATAATGTCTGACATGCATGTCTCATACACGCACACAGGGGTGAAGCGAGGAACGTTATTTGAATAAACATTTCCAATGAGGACATTGTGTTTTTGTTTGTCAAATCGTAGACATTAGCTTAAGGCTAGTGAGATTGGTAAAGGATGTTGAGAAAACTGACATGGATTGGTCAAAGGTTCACTAGTTCCTCATATCAACTCAAAACAGACCAGCACCCCAGGCAGAAAGGACATTTTGCTTCATTGCATGGCTAAAAAAAAAGGAAAGAAGAAAAAACAACAACGAAGAAGTGTACAAAGGCAACATCTGGTTTCATATTCAAAGGCTGTAAAGGAAATGGTGGGACTTCTGTTTTGATTTATGGAATTATTTGAGAGCGCTCTCTCTCTTCCTACCACTCATCCTGTCCACATTCACATTGTCACTAATATGAGAACAAACCTCGTCACAGAGACAGAATCAGGCTTGTCTCAGATGATTGATGTTGGGATATGTATGGTAAGGAAGACACATAAAAAGGAGACAAACACAACAACATCACTGATATTCTATTTTTGCCAGCCTTTTTTTCACTTCGAACCATGCTGTCTTCTTGAAAAAAATTAACATCTGCTAAATAGTCTAAGCATTGCTAAACAAACATTTGCCTGGCTTCTGACTGTAACTATAATTCAAGGTCTCATATACCCTTTTTCTTTAAATTTCCATGCCTCCTAATCTTTGTAGCTACCATCACTCTTATCCGCCTTATTTTTAAACACAGGATTAAGCTATTCGATGTGAATGTGCGAGACTTATAACTCATTAATTTTCATTTGCAACCGAAACGCAACATCTGTCTATTGTTGGAGACTGACGTCAACCCAATTTTCGTTTTCAACTGAAAGGCATCATCTGTCTGACGTTGGAGACTGACGTCAAAGCGACATTGGATTCTGACATCAACCCGATTTCATTTTCAACTAAAACGCAACGTCTGTCCAATGCTGGGGTCCAACGTCGACTAGACATCATATTGACGTCCTGTGCCTGCTGGGAACTGTTGTACACACGTTCATGAAAGAGTGGCATTTCAGCAGATGATGTAGGTGTAGCATAAGCTCCATAAAGTTTTAAATATGGATATTTTTCTTACACAAACGCATCGATTAGTTTCAGAAGGCCTTTATTAACCCCCTTGAGCCGTGCGGAGCACTTTATGATGGATGGATGCACTTTATTGGAGTACTGAATCTCAACACCCATTCACTGCCATTATAAAGCTTGGAAGAGCCAGGACATTTTTTAATATAACTCTATATTATATTCCTCTGACAGAAGAAAGTCATATACACATAGGATGGCTTGAGGGCGAGTAAATCATGGGGTCATTTTTCATCTCTTTAATTTTTTTTGTGTTGGGAATACTTGAATCATTTTTATTAACGACCAAAACTGGACAGTGGATTTCTAGTTCAATTTTGCATGTGACTAGACTGCAAGCACAAATGAAGTGTTATTTTACATTAGATGTGCTAGTGCTCATTGAGCATATAGTGAAAAGACTTTTTATTTGCTCATCCCATTACTTACAGTGAAAAAAAGTTAGATTTAGCATGCCAACATGGGTCATTGAAATTGGTTAATGTTCCTTTTCATTTATCTTTTCTCAGCTTAAACAGAACAATCATTATTTTAGTCAAAATAATGTTTAATGTCATTTAAAATGTGCTTACACAAAAACCATTAGGGAGATCTTTGGGCAGGGGAATATGACTCATTTTATTTAGATGGACTTTTGCATGTGAAAGGCTAACAACTCAAACACGATTTTATTACTTGGTTATACAGTTTTAAAGCTCCTTCCAGCTCAGTGAAAATGATTCAGTCTGGCTTACAGCTTGTCATGACAGGTTATATTGAGAGTACATAAATATATGGCATTATAATTGCATGAGCAACCACTGCTAGTATTTACAAGGTCACAAAAACCTTGCATGGACAAATTGCTGGTGGGCAAGAACTCAAGTTTAAAAGTATTTTGGGTAGAATCTGCAGTACAAGCAAACAATCCACTAGGAAAATATTTGACCAATCTTTTTAATATGACACAACAAGCAATAATTCAATGTGTATTCAAAAATAACAGAAAAATTTAAATGCATATATAAAAATAATGAGGGATTTAAATTTGTTGCCCCCAATGCAACATATCTCTTCCTAATATTTCATACATGCTGCATCAGGATTTAGAGAGACGCAGAGGAAAAACGTGGGCAGGAAATTCCACAGGAGCAGCACACAGAGTGGGGAACACAACTGTGGCCCTGTACCCCAAAACCCACCGACGGCCAACTCAAACAGCAGCTCCCCATGAGGAAATGACTGGCCAAACAGAAAACAGCAATGAATCTGCGTGGCATGAATGTAAGGATTTCTCCATGCTGTTTTCAGGACCTGCGATCTTGTGTGTGGCTTTACCACCTCACTCCAACAGGGGTGGACTAATGAAGAAATACAAATTGGCATCAACCGTATTTTCACATCTGTGTACCGCAATTATAGCGCTGAAGCCAATCCAGTAATGTACTGCATGATATAACACCTCAGTGTGGTCATGTATAAGTACATGTTTTAGTCCATCTGTGTCTTGGATCAGGTTTTCTTCCATCTGAAAGTCTAAAGCAATTTTTAAAGACACACATCAGGCCTAGACCTTGATTAAATTCTTTTGTTAACAGTGATTCTCCTCTAAGAGCATCGGACTTAATCTGTGTCCAGAAAGCTCATAGTCTGCTCTTGATAATGGTGCTGACTTCCAAAGGATCTGATAAGATCACACAACTGTGAAAACAAAAAAATCCCTTTCCAGATGGGGGCAAAGGAAATGATCCTAAAATCAATGTGGGCTCTCCTCTTGTTGGGGTTTGTCTGAGTGTATTTACTTGTTTTCTGTTGAGCATCTGTGGTGAATTATTCTTACCATATGTCATGTGGATACTTGGAGCCAGTGTGTAGCCCATACCTGTATCTTTAATGTTGATCATTATTATCATTATTAATACATGCCAATTAGCTCTCTTTTCACATCTTTAAACAACATAATTTTAAAATATTAAACTAATGTGTAATGTGCATACATTTAGTTTCAGACCACTGTGTAACAGGAGGACTGACTGTCCCACCAAAAGCAAAACTTCAGTCCCTTATACAAAATGACAGAATAGAATAATAGAGGACATTCTGAATACAATTTTGGATCCTACTTTATATTAGGTGGCCTTAAAGGAGAAATCCACTTTCAGAACAAAAATTTACAGATAATGTACTCACCCCCTTGTCATCCAAGATGTTTATGTCTTTCTTTCTTCAGTCATAAAGATATTATGTTTTTTAAAGGAAATAATTTCTGCATTTTTCTTCATATAATGGACTGATATGGTGCCCCGAGTTTGAACTTTCAAAATGCAGTATAAATGCAGCTTCAAACGATCCCAAATGCAGTTGTAAACGATCCCAGCCAAGGAAGAAGGGTCTTAACTAGCAAAACGATTGGTTATTTTCATTAAAAAATAAAATTTAAATACTTTTTAATCTCATTTTTCAAGACAGTTAGGGTATATTGAAAAACTACAATTGTATTTTCTTCAGAAACTTAAAAAATCATTTCAAAATCATCCTACATCACTGCAGAAGTACTGACCCAGTCGGTGAACATGTGAGCATGCAAAGAGTTTTTCGACATACCCTAATTATCATGAACCGGGAAAAAGACAAGACGAGCGTTTGACATTAAAAAGTATATAAACTGTATTATTTTTATGAAAATAATAAATCGTTAGATAAGACCCTTCTTCCTCGGCTGTGATAATTATTTTTCTCACATTTGAACATGGAAAGAGAAATTTTGCAGACTGTGCTCGTTGCTCTTTTGCATGTGGATTTTGTATGCGCCATAAAATTATCATTAAAATGCACCATAATGTCCATAAATAGGTTCATAAATTTATGCTATTTTTAAATCACCATTTACTAAACTCATTTCATCAGTCTTTGCACATTTATGAAATAAGTAATAGTTTCAGATTTGCGAATATTTTCTGACTTGATTAATTTTATAAAACTGTCTAAATGATTAATGAATTTAACTGATCTGGTTCTCAAGTTGATCCCTTTGACTCAATGATCCGCAGCTGTTAAAGGAGTCACAAACTGCCTGTATTTTTAATTATTTAGTACTGCTCTCTAAGGTCCACTTATAATGTGATAAGACTTTTACATCAAAAAACATCATAATTTGGAAATAAGTTATTTTCTGTCCTGTTTTGATCCCCTCTCATCAGAACCCTTTGTTTGAACAGGTATGGCGGACTGTAGACTCGAAAGTAAATGGCCACTGCTATGACTGGCTAAAAGTTGTGTATTTTTGACAGTGTACATTCCTCATAGATCACTGCTGTGATTTAGGTTAAAAACGCATTAACACGGAGTACATATCAAACAATCTGTAATAACAGACAAAGCAATAGTGACCCCATAATAAAACGACATTACTGTCGGATCCAATATAGTAAAAAAAAAAAAAAAAAATCCTGCATTCAACTGTGCCTTGTTTAAAATGAAGTGTACAAAGACCAAGTTCTTACTGACACAGTCTGGAACTTCATTAAAAACAAAGTTCATCCACTCTTTTCTAACGGTGGGATCAGAAGGAAGGCAATATAAAGACTGTGTTTTTCCACAACTTGGCACTGCACAGCGTCTTGTCTTCGGATATATTTTTATCGTTTGGTTTCAACATAGACCTGTGTTCGCCTCTCTTGTTATTTACACTACATGCATGAATCGTTGGGCAGGGCTTAACAGGCAGTGATGTAGAAGCAGGTATTGATGAGTATTGCCAAGTCTGCGGTTTACCCGCCAAATTGGGCTATTTTAATACTGTTGCCGCGGGTTGTGTTTCTTGTTGTTAAATAATGTGATATTTATCCCCTGGAATTAGAATTTTACTAGGGGAACCCCGCCAAAAAACATATATTTTTAACCCTGCGGAATGCAATTTTTAACAAGGCACCCCCTTGAAGCATGATTGGGCTAGTTTTAGGCTAGTTTTGAACAGAAATTGGGCAGGTTTTGTTGTGAAAACCTGGCAACCCTGGTGTTGTTGATCTTCTGTGGAGGCGGTGCTTATCGACACTATTACATCATAGAGTGGCACATTACACAACCTGTTGTTTTGGCAGATTAGTTTCAATATAAGCTGTTTTTAGACTAACAAGTTTTGAGCTCTGAAACTTACAGGATGTTTTTTCTATAGTACAGTGACCTCTTACATGTCAAAAGATCAAGGGAATATTTTTTTATCTGTGAGGACCCAACCTAGCGATCTGCCAGGACCTTTCTCATCTAAGCACATAGTGCTCCAAAGTATGGCTACACTTGCAATCAGAAGTCGAAAAAGCAAAGTAAGATAAGCTAAACATGTTGCAATAGATGTGTCACCACCAATATGACAAACCATTTTAACTTAACAGATTGTTGAAGATCACAAACACGATTTAAAAACCAACGTGATTCTGTTCCTAAATTACAATGATTCATCTGTTTAATTCCTCAACCTTTCTTCCCCGCAGCGTAGGACCACCCTGGTGAAAATAACAGCATATGCTGGTAGGTATGTTTTGATGCTGGGATGCTGGTTAGGTATGTTTTGATGCTTGTTTAAGATGGTCCTTTGTTGGTTTATGCTGGTCCTTGACCAGCAACATGACTAGCATAAACCAGCAAAGGACCAGCAAAAACCAGCAAAGGACCAGTTTAAACCAGCATCAAAACATACCTACCAGCATATGCTGTTTTTCTTCACCAGGGCAGTGTAATTTGAACATTCAAATCTGCATTCGTGCTGCCGTTGACCTAAAGAGAGCCACTGTCATGTATATGAATGAAACAGTTTCACAGTCTTTTCAATCACACAGTTCATTATTTCTGTGTTACAAACATTCAAATAATCAGAGAAGTACTGGGATAAAAGTTCATAGTCTAGATATAAACTCTGACACGTACGGTAGAGAGTAAATCATCCTTTTGAAAGTTAATTTGACATTCCAAATAATGTTAAAGATTTAACGATTATGTTGTTATGCCAGTAAATGGCGAAAGGGGGCTGTTAATAATGTATTTGTCTTTGATCATTCATTCAAAAACACTGATTCATCCAGTAATGAACCAAGTAAATCTTGAATGAATCACTGAATCATTTACTTATAAATTAGGCTTACGTGTGATTTTGTTTAGTTGTCTAATGTTTTTTTTTTCTTTTAGAATCATAAGAGAACCAAACTTCAATTTAAAAACAACAACAACAACAACAACAACTTGATTTATCCAGAATCACGCAGCTCTATTTTGCAAACAGCTCTTAAGTGATTCTTGTTTTTACGTAGCCTTTTGATTTTCGTTCATGGTATTCAGCAGCAACTAAACGTTTAGCAAAAAAAGCAACAGAATACATATGCTTGATATCATCTTTTATTCACATTGGAATCAAAACTGGGAATCAATAAGCAGAATTGGATTCGGAATCAGAATTGATAATATTCTAACGATAACCAACCCTACTAACATCCTGGTCTATTTCTCACTCAAAGCTATCATAATCCTTAAGAAGTCTTAGAGTATAGTGCACAAAATATATGAACTACTTTTAAGACATTTTCTCTCTTTTTTTACCTTTTTTCAAGCTTGAAAAATTCATTGTATCTGGAAAAGAGCCATTAGAAGATACTTCAGAATGTCTCTTCTTAAGTTTAATAGAATAAGGAAAGCTACACTGAATTGGACCAACACAGGATCTCCTTAAACCAATATTACCTTTAATGACAATACAAAACTTGTGATTTTCAGAACAGATACAGCTCAAACTATTTTAAGCAAAAACAAAACACAAAGGGAAACTATAAGCGGACACAGGATCTATTGCTACAGACACATCATTTAGCTACTTAAGGGTCCTAGGGTATATTAAGACCTGCATTTATTGTACGCTATCACATACTGTATTGCGGATGAGGATTTTCTCAAAAGCTGCTATTCTTTACACATTACAACAACATTATCACATGGGGTTGAACTGCGCAGGGACGGAGAAGAAAACCGCATAGCTCTTGAAAATGTCAGTCATGGCTTTTATTCTCTATTGAGTGTTGAGATTTACATGACAACAAAAGGTAACATAATACCAGTTGGCAGAAGCTAGTCCCTCATTAGAGCGTCTCTCTCCCTGACTCACCAGAGCCTGATTCACAGCTCAAATCTCAACACAAAGATGAGCTTTAAACATCCATAAACCCACATGCCCATGAACACCGCAGCATTATGATGCGTATATAAACAATTGAAGATAATCACACTATGCAAATGTGATATTCCCCATGGGGATGATACAACCCCTCTGTAAAACCACCTGAGACAATAGGGTTCTGGCAATACCTCAGGTAGCCAAGCAATACTGGAAAACATCACACTAGTATCTCCATGTGCTTTTTTCAAGCAGGATTACAGGAAGGACTGCATAAACCAAGTCTGAGGTCACTTCAGGTCAACTCAATCAAATGCCGCATACAATATCTGAGAATTTATTTATTGTTATGAATTGAATTCGGCTTACGAACTGCATACTTGAGTACAATTTTTGCTGCTAAAATAGCACAGCCTAGTTATTTCACAACATTTTAGCACTCACAAGTCCTCACTTATGAAAATGAAATACGGATGAAAGCCATTTTTAGACAGGGTTTGGATATAAAGTGTGTAGGCCGCGCTAAACAATGCTGAAGTGTGTGGAAATGTTGCATTGTGCATCGACATAGATTCTCCCTCTCATCGGAAATATCCAAGGATGAGAAGTAATAAATTTTTATCACCGGCACTCAGCAAATACCTGACCTGAACGTCCAAATATTGGTTCAGTTGGTTTTACAATCAGTCACTCATCTATATCTGCCGTGTTTCATTTGGCATTTAATGGCACAAATAAAAAAAAAAACCTAATTCAGTCAAACGCTCATGATAGGAATAATATCTTGAGTCCACGGGGATTATACAGTGGAATAATAACTAATTCAGACTGGTAAAAAACTGAATTGCGTCCTTAAATAGTCTCCTTGAATCAAGCAGGCTGAGGTGGAGATGCGCACCCTCTTCACGGGTAGAAAGCAGGAGAGAGGAGAGTAAGTTGGCGACTAATGAGTCCGGACAGGCCGGTAACTCTCAGGAGAATTGGGTTTCTCTGCTGCTATTGGGCTCTCTCAAATCATTCTACATTATCCTCCCACCTGAATAAACGTTTGCAGCTAAAACGTCTTTCCAGCTCACTGTCAGGGAAGGGTTCAATCAGCCTCCCATCAAACTATTACTGATCACAGATCTCAGCTAAAGTGTGGCAGATTCGGTAGTGATGCAAATCCGCAGGAAGCGCTTAACGCAGCACGCGCGCAGGGCCCTTTTAGATGATATACCATTTAAAAACTGATTTGTTTGCATTGTCATGCCAACATTAATTATGTTCAAGGAAATCAAAGACAAAAAACGTGTGGCTTATGGTACAATCAAAGGGAGACAAAATCTACAGAAATTGTATCTTTAGTAGTACAACAGTTTGTCATTGGGGCAGCATCCTTACAGGGACAACTTTGTACTTTACGTACCGCTAAAAGGTGTGTACTAACTTAATTTAGTAACACTATGTGTGCTTTTGTTTTTGGTTAAATAAAAATTAGGTAAAAAAAATACAAATTAGGTTACTGGTCCAGTGATGGTGGGGAGTAATTGAGAATGAATGGGGGAAAGTCAATGCCTCATCACAACATGATTGGATATGTCTGGTTATCATTGACTGTGATTGATTAATTCGACAAATCCTGTATGTTGCATTCACAAATCAATCTGAAGGATCAATATAATGGAATTAATGGAAAGACTAATTTAAAAAAGTAAGTAAACAACTCACACACTTAAATATCACCACTTTCTCAAGTCAAAAATCACATTTCAAATGGCCTGAAAACATGACCTGTGAGTTTTTTTAGTGAGCAATCAGCTTGTTGAACTTGAAGTGCCCCAATTATTGCATTTCGAATATTGCCTTTCATGCAGTGTGTATTGTAGGTGTATGTGAATACAAACAATCTGCAAAGGTTTGTAGAGTTGAAAGTGCCTGATAAATAAAGCTATTGCATCCCAAAAGAAAGAATCAACACTGAACAGCTTGAACGCGTCAATAGTAATTTGAATCCTACTTCCGTGACGGCTACATAATGCCCACCTATGTTCTATGTTGGCCTCCATGAATAACTTGACTCGCCCTCAAACAGTCATTTTATTGATGACTGCTTCTCTAATCAGTTTAACGAGGGATTCACAAACACTTGCTCTTGATGGCTCATACCCAGTTTATTTGGACCAGCTGGCTCCAATGAATCACAAACTGTAAGTATGGTAAATAATGGTAAATAATAGATGTTTATATTTTCTAGGGCTGCCCTCGACTAACGATATTTCTGGTCGACTAGTAGTGGTTAATTTTAAGCATTAGTCGACTATTAGTCACATGTTTATAAATAAATCATATAAATCATACAAATGAGCCTTTAATTGCCTATTGCCTAATATGCACTCAAGCACACGCAACAAAGTCACAGCACACCAGCAGATATAATGATTATAAATGTGTCAGGGAAAAAAATCAAGGAGACTGCATTAACTTTTTAATAATCTATTGATAAACTAGTGCTTTCTTTGTTTTCAGCTTAAGAGATGAAGTCTGCGACACTGACTTGTCATCTCTGCAGTAGTGTTGCGCTTGTATGCATGTTTCATACAGATTACATAATCTGAGAATATTTGTTTTCTATTTTAATATGTTCATTTAAAAGTAAACATTTCTATAAATATAGTTTTTATTTCTGTAAGGCAAGAATACACGTTTCAAAGTTTCGAAGTTTACAGAGACTGAGACGGCAGAAAGCACATCTTGTTTGCTTTAATTATTTTACAAAAGCACAACGTTTTTGTTATTGTGAGTGCACACAAATAAACACAGAGTCTTCGAAAAGAAAGAAGTATTACTTTTATCTGTATGACCAAAAATTACGGAGTATTTTAAGAGCAAGTGACCACACTGGCGCCTCCATCAGGCATGCAGTAAATGTGCTACTGTTCAGCTTCACTTCAAAAGCACACATTTTTTTTAGGTTAACATTAGACTACATACATCCTTCAGATGAAAAGTCATATTTTAGGTTGATGAATGATAGGTGAGCATTAGGATGTCCTGCCTGATGTACTGTATTACCACATAGACCATCCGTAAACAATCTGTCCATCACGGACTGTGTGACTTCACCACTTTCTATGGAATTTAGTCACTAAGTGACTAATAAAATTTTGGTCGACCAAGCCTCTTCTTGTTGACTAACGGTTAGTCAACTATTAGAGGGCAGCCCTAATGTTTTTTGTTGGGCGTTAAAAATACTAAACTATGACAATTGACGTATCATTTCCTACACACGTTGTACACGGTAGACCAATCACAACAGACTGGACCATCTGACCAATCAGAGTTGAGTAGGCTCACAGAAAGGAGGGGTTTAGAGACACTGAATCTTTGAACTGCTTCGAACAAATCATTGAAAGTGTTGTTTGACCTTGCATGCATATAGACCTAATGTAGGAGACTCCTAAAACAATATTAGGAACCTTAAAAATGGAATAATTGGGGCACTTTAAAGGTATATCTCCACATCTGTGACCAGTGTTTACCGAGCCCTGATGACTGATGATCCGAAAATAAGCTTATTATGAAAAAGGAAAGCTGTACATCGGTTCATAAATAAAATCTATAATTGTTCAACAAAATATATTGTTTAAACTATTACTGCCTTGAGTTATTATTTTGGAATAAATGTAAAATGCTTAAAAACACTAAACTGATGAGATTTATGTTTGGTTTTAAGTAACAGAAAAAAACAATTTTTAAGCCATTTTTTTCCATTGAACACTAAAATGAAATTGCTTTAAAAACAATTTTCACTCAAAAACTGCTAGTAAACTTTACAAACAACAAGTAATGCACTGAACATCTGAAAAATTAAGTAATATTTCCTTGTAAAACTTACTCCAATAATCTTATCTTTATTTGCAACTTCTCTCTCTCTCTCTCTCTCTCTCTCTCTCTCTCTATATATATATATATATAGTGCACATTTCTGAGTGTACAATTTTTTTTTCTGGTTGCAAAATCTATTGAATACTGATGAAGCATCATAATGTTTAAACCCAAAACATAGATATTTTAGCTAACTAATAACTGCTATAATTATACATAATTATATGTTTTAATTAGCTATATAAATACACATTAATTTGGAATTTATTTGGAGGACATGAAAAAAAAAAGGTCAAAAAAGGTCAATGAAAAAACAGGTGTTTATGGTGATGTTATGGTCCTTTGTATTGGTATTTAGTGTTTTAGAAAAATGGAAAATACAAAGCCACTTTAGCCCCATTTTACCCTACTAATATTAATACTACTAATAAAAAAATAGTTAGAATACCGATCATTATGTCATGAAAATTAATTTTCAAAACAACAATGTCCAAACCCGTGCTCACGTAGTTTAGATAGCAAGGAATACGACCTCTTCTTCAGAGGCTTAAATGGGCAAAGAGCTGCATATTTAAATACCCAAACAGAACACACACACATACACTGTAGTTTGTTGTACTTGTGGAACCTGTCAGCAGTTACAGATCTTGCTCTGAGCACTTCACCACTAATTGCCTCTGGTGCTAAATTTAGAGAGTGAGTGAGTGAGAGAGAGAGAGCAAGAGAGAGAGAGAGGGAATATGCAGTAAGATGGAAAGAAGGGAAGCTCGAGACAGGCAGAGAGAAGGCTAGAGATAGATAGAGTGAGATCTGGAGCTCCTTTGATCAGAAATACAGATTGTAGTAAGAAAGCACCCTCTCCTCCTCCTCTCGAGCTGGCAGGCAGTACGGCTCACTCACCAACCCCTCTCACACTCTCTCTCTTTCTTTCCCACCCTTTCTCACTCTTTCAGAGTCTCTGGAGAGTACCAGAACTATTCCATATGTCAGGCCTGTCAATCAGAGCAGAGCAGGGGATCCCACACTGCAATCCATCACCTATTCATGCGCCAAAGTCCGCGATTTATTTTGTCACCATGGGTGGTTTTAAACCTCCCCTGGACATTCTGCCATGGTATCCAAATAATCTGAAAAATTAATGATGTTAATTGCTCTATTTAATGATGTTGGATTGGCAGTGTGTCAGAGCAATCAAAATCTACCCCAGCAATAGTGCAAGAGCAGCATATGGCTTGTTTCCGTGTGTATTCGATTTTTTGATGTTGTTGTTCCTGCTAAAATCTGCCAATCATTTTGTATCATAACAGAAGGAAAATATTGTTATTTATGGGAAGGAATTGACTGACCTTTTGTCGACTGCTTGATTAACATCCTACGCATGTGCATATGTTGTTCATGACGTACATATTAATTGTGCGGGGAGGTGCGCGTCTATAAATAAATAAAATATTCTTCTCCATTGAGTATTTATGTCTAATGCATGCTGAAAAAAAGCTTTTTAACATAAAACAAAGCCTAGTCTGATATGATGTCTACTTGTGAAGTTTCTAAAAACACCACCCATTAATATCTCAATATTTCATTGTCAGGTCTTTGTTTGGTATGTTCGAGTATTTTAAAAATACAAATGTAGCTTAAATGTTGTCAGCATTTTTACAACCATTTTAAAGATGCAAGAAAAACCACTGGGAGTTAAAATCATTCATGCGGTTCAATAAAGCAAACATATCATAGGAAATTTTCTCTTTTAACACTTCAAAGAACAAGAAGGACGTGACAATTAGCAGTCATCTCCTCATCAGCTGTCAGAGGAGAAATTCAGCGCTCCACACACAGCCCAGTTGAGAAGTCCAACACTTCAAAGTCTACTGAGGTGTTCAAATACTGCCTGTCTCTCTCTCTTTCTCTCCGACATGCTGTTTTTTTTTTCGGTTACATCACAGAATTTCATCTCAAATAATGACAACAAAGATTTGTGGTGTTAATAATATTTATAAAAATCTAGGCAGCAAAACTATTATAAGCCCTTAAATGAGCATTGCCAGGACAACTGCTGCTATTATATGGAAGCGTGACTAAATTATTCACTAAAGATGTCACATTCTTATTTCCAGATTCTGCTTTTCAGTATTACACACTGTCAGAGTCCATTTAATGCTACACTCCTGCTCTCTTTAAAAGAAGACAGTTTACTCAATTAATAAGGTACATTGAGTACAGTTGTAACATTTTTTGTTTTTCGCTTTGATGCACAAATACTGACAACAATAGATGCTTTTATCTGTCTTATAAATGTCAAAAACATAGGTATATAGTTCTTGTTTTTCAGAATTGTGGTACAGCTGTCACTATGCCAGGTACAGCTGCTGTAACACATGCTGTAAAACTCAGTTGAATAGACGTCAGGCCTACTATTTTACACTTTAGATTTTAATCTACACGTATCAGTTGAGTATTAGTGTTATTCTATGCTCTTAGTCATTTTCACATTGGTGGCGGACAGCCAATACATTCACCATCAGCGCAGTCAAACCTTGTTTTGATTTTCTTTGCGGCCTTACAAGCTAACAGCTAGCATGATTCAAAATACTACTAATTAAAGACAAACAAACTATTATAACAGGCAGTTTGTTTTTATAATCAGACAGGAATAATGATGTATTTACATAAAAAAAAAGAAAAAAAACTTTCCTACCAATGTTTTTTCAAAAATGTAAGCTTCCACGCAGAGAGAGGAAGCTAATATACAGTGTTTGTCATTCCAAATCTTTTTCTAATATCTCCAGTTTACAACGACACTAATTCATTCAAGACCCCCAAAAAGGCTGGTTGTCCATGTAAGACAAATGCATGAAAAGACAGAATAATGCAGAGACTCTCAATGGGGAATGGGTTCAACACTGCAGCTGGAATTGCTCGCCAGTTCAGCGCTGAACAGGGTAAGGATCTCTCTCTGCATATTTAGGAGAAGTCGGACCAAAAGCACACTCTGCAGTGACCAAACCTCTCATCAGCAGAAAGAATCAAAAGTCTAAGCTCACTTTTGCTGAGGAGCATGTTGTGTGGAGAGAAGAGAACTGCTCCAAAGTTCACTTTAGTGATCAGTGCTGGGGGAAACGCATTGCAAGTAACGCAAATTACATAATATTATTACTTTTTCCAAGTAACTAGTAAAGTAACGCATTACATTTTAATTGACAAGAAAATATCCGAGTTACTTTTTTCAAATAAGTAACGCCAGTTACTTTTCCCCCCATTTATTGATTAAAAGTTCTCCTTTCCCCATGTTGGGAGAAATCGGGAATAAGATATTAGTTTTAGAATAAATGTAAACATGCATTAATTCATCTCACTCACAAAAAACAGATTCAGTATTCCTCAAAATGAATAAAAACAGTAAAATTAAACTCAGAATATGACAGAAACCTGCAATGTTAAATAATACAAATATCCTTTATGCATTTAATACCATTTTATTAACCGATGTCTTTGCTGCCGACCTTCAATGATCCAATTCAACCATACTACTAAGCAAAAATTACTTAAGATAATCTAACATTTGTTTTCCTTTTTTTATATTGCTAAAGAGTTGATATTGTTTCTTTTGCAGCCTACTGTATAGACGTGAATTCACTTTTCTCAAAGCCTAAGGCTTTTGGCGTGAAAAGGCTTTTACATTTGCCAAAAATAGAACTTTTTATATTAAAAACAAACAAGCAAGCCCTTCCCTAGATTTAAAAAGTAACGCAAAAGTAAAGTAACACATTACTTTCCATAAAAAGTAACTAACGTAATTAGTTACTTTTTTAGGGAGTAACTCAATATTGTAATGCATTACTTTTAAAAGTAATTTTCCCCAACACTGTTTTTATTTGGGTATGATGGGAAACATTTTGTTCGGCATCAAACTAAGGAAAGACTGAAGCCCAAGATGGTGAGGAAGTGTCGTGGATGTTTTCTGCAGCAGGATTTGGGCCTCTTATAAAGATACATGGCAGGGTGAATGCGAATGTTTATCAGAACCTCTTTCAGCAACATGCAGTTGCTTCCCTGCATTCATCGCCCAATCAGCCTTAAATTTTCATGCAAGACAATGCTCCTGTCACACTACAAAACAGGTAAAGCAGTCCCTTGAAGCTAAGAACACTGAAATAATGAAATAGGCAGGCCAGAGTCTTGATCTAAACCCGATTAAAATCCTTGAAAAATCCTTGGCAACAAAGTTATGGTTAATAAACCAAACTATGGAAGAGAGTGGAAGAAGAGTAGACCAAGATCCCACCAGTGCAGTCTGAGAAACTAATGACAGAAGTCATTCAAATCCAGAGTCTCTACACTTCCTACTCTTTTCTGACAGCTGTAACCCTCCAAGATTTTAGTTGTAATCTGCTACAGTGGTTACTGTTCTCTAATTTTGATCACTGTTTCCACAAAATAAAGTTTTTGTTGAAATGCCTTGGTTATTTTGTTAGTAGAACAGTAGTATACCTACAGCTGATATGCCTTCACATTTTGAGCAATGAAGATAAACAGTATTTTAGAAAAATCAAGTATTTATAGATCTAATTTTGATCTCCACTGTAAATGTGCATATATGACCACAATATGAATGCATCCCAAATTGAATGCATGGCCGTACCCCATTACAACTGTATCCAGTCTTCCGGTTGTTGCGTATGGATTACCGTACCAAAATATTACAACAAGTGTTTTGTGAAATAAAACGGTTACTGAATCCACAGCACACCCAGTGTAGATGATTAAGAACAACTGACTTAAAATCATACTGTAATTTGATTTCTGACTCTAATAGACATTCCTATTTTCTTCTTCTTTTCTCCCCTACTTTTTTTACACCAACACTATTGTTTTTATAATATTTTTGACAACCATGACAAATATGTTTAGATGACATGCAGCATAGACTCCACGAGACATCATTATTAGCTCTGACAATGACAACCAGTTCAACATGTTAAATCTGAAGCTGAAGGAAAACAACTTTAAAAAAATGCTCACCACAGTCCAGCCTGGCCCAGCCTCCAGCTATGTAATCAATCACAGCAAAAGTGAAGTCACAGAGGACGGTACAGAACTGCCTGATACTGCTGTGGTTCATCTGGACAGAACACATGCATGATATGCAAAGTTACCAAAAACATGAAGCACTTATACACTAAGACAACAATTCACAATCTGACAGCTGTCAGAGATTTGTTTAGTTCTTGTTAATGAAAGGCTATCATTTGTTTAATGCAAACACAGATCATTTGACAGCTGAATGAAATGAAGCGTGCAAGTGTTTTATAATTTACATAGGTGGTTTCGTTACTGGATCTACATGCATCAGACCCAAGCACAGCCATGATGTATATTCACTGCTGGACATTCACACCTCTTTTCTTTTTACTGACGTACGTGAGAAAGATATACAGTACATTTATAAACAGTATGTATGAATGTACACGTGTCCACAAGAATTCACACGCCGTTCTTGCATGTATTACACACACACATACATCTTTTTATGAAATAGAAATACCCGACTCCTTGACTATATAATAATTAATTACAATGTTCCTTTGACATTGACATACAATTAAAAGGCCGTTTCCTTTCTCCTAATTAGACTTTGTTTCTGGTGAAGTGATTGGTCCCAAGGTCTTTTCGACCCCTAATTAAACACAGACAAAAGTAATAACAGCAAAAAGGTCAGAAAAGCTCTGTTGAAACAATTAACAACTCAATGACTCATTTCAAAGGTAATCTGTCCAAACCCAAATGGACTATATATCACAAGAAAAAGAAATCTTACTGACAGGCAATAGAAAATGTGCAGTCTCATTATAATTCACTGTAATTAAAACAGCTCGCAATATAATGCAGAGAGCAGCTATTAGTATTATTTTTTTAGTGTTTAAATCATAATTCCTTCACAATAGAACATTTTTAATATTTTAATTTGTAAAAGCTTAAATGCAAAGCTTATTCTTGAACTAAAGAAGAGGTTGTCAGGTCTCAGAGCAACAATAGTGTGGTGGTCCTATTAAATGTCCCTAATATCAGGCCATCATTTTCTTTTGTGTTCTGTAGAAAAATGAAAGTCATACAGGTTTGAAACAACACTTTGTGGACCAACTAATGGACCCTTTTCCAATTTCTGGGGTCCTCAGAAGCGTAAGTCATTATAGTTGGGCAAACATCTATAGTGGTAAACAGAAAATACAACAAATATATTTTTGTGTTCTCATTTGCCCCAACAGCGAAAGAAATAAAAAACAATACAATTTCTATGAATTTCCAAAAGAGGAACAAATATCAAGAGACTGATTTGTGATTGACTAGTTTAATGTAAGCTAAAGGATTAGTTCACTCATGAATTAAAATTTCCTGATAATGTACTCACCCCAGTGTCATCCAAGATGTTCATGTCCTTCTCTCTTCATTTGAAAAGAAATTAAGGTTTTTGGGGAAAACTTTCCAGGATTTTTCTCCATAAAGTTGACTTCAATGGAGATCAATGGGTTGAAGGTCCAAATTGCAGTTTCAGTGCATCTTTAAAGGACTTTACACAATCCCAGCTGATGAATAAGGGTCTTATCCAGCGAAATGATTGGCCATTTTCTAAAAGAAAGAAAGAAATATATATATATATATATATATATACACACACATATATATACACACATATATATATATATATATATATTTATTTATTTATTTATTTATTTTTAACCACAAATGCTCATCTTGCACTAGATCTGCAATGCACATCTAAGACTTCACACATTATGTAATCACATTGGAAAGGTCACAAGTTAGTTCAAAAAGATAGGATAAGGTGAAATACTCCATCTAATTTTCTCCTCCAACTTCAAAATCATCCATCATTGCTATTTTACATTTTTATTTGTAAAGGGCGTTTGACTTTCTTTACATGTTTGTTTTGTAAAACTGGGTCGGTACTTCCGCCTACTTCACACATGATCTTTCTAATGTGACTACACTCTAAAAAATGTTGTTTTTCTTTAACCCAAATGCTGGGTTCAGTGAAATAAAAGTTTGTGTACATTTATAAAGTCTTTACTGTGCTGAACATTTTATTTTGTTACGTAACACAACATAAGGACAAGCTGCGTCAGCAGCGGGTGTTTCGCAGGATGGAAACACCTTTTGCCTTACATAAAATAAATTAATTTTAAATGAATTTTATTTGTTATAGTACTGAGTTTAATTTAATTTGATGTTAAAATATGTTTTCTAATGTCAGTACTGTTTGTTTATGGGCGGGTTTTGGAGTCAGTCTTTGCATCTTTCAGCTACGAGTGAAACACAAGGCCGTGGTCTGAAGTTCGCTGTTACCCCGGCAAACAGCAGCCCTTCACCGGCTCAGATTTCAGTGACATCTCGACACGAGAATTAGCGCTATTTTGGTAAAAAGCAATTACAGAGAATGGTTGAATACACTAAAATTAAAATGCTACTTCTAAATGTTACATGTTTTATGTCTTAAATGCTTGAGAGTTTTAATGTATGTAATATTCTAAACTATGCTGTCTTCACTGTTCTTGCTTAATAATAAATGTTCATCTTTTGATTATTGCTGTTGCCCCTAGTAATTCTGTGTGTGTTTTTTTATAAGTTCCAGTCCATTTTAAACCAGCTAATTTTTTAAACAATAGATGACTTAAATTAAAGACCAGCATGTTTGGTAAAAACATTTAACCCAACCAGCTGGGTCAAAATAACCCAGCGTGTGTTCTGTCCAATAATTACCCAGCGCTGGGTTGCCAAATAACCCACAAATAAGTGCACAAATGCTCCTGTTGCACTAGCTCTGTGATGCACGTTTATGACTTCACTCATTACATAATCGAGTTGGAAAGGTCATGCGTAGTTAGTTCTTCATCTGTGTACTTCGGTTAAAAAATATAGGGTAGGGCGAAAAACTCCATCTCATTTTCTTCTCCAACTTCAAAATCGTCCGTCATCGCTATTTTACCTTTTTTGTAAAGGGCGTTTTTTCTTACTGTAGGGAGATGAGAGAGTCTGTATCACTTACTATTGGAGAAAGAGTAACGGCTAACTTGGATCACATGTCCCTTAATAACCAATCACATTACAGTCTTGATGTCATTGAATTTCAGTCAGAGTTGTGCGACGCTCAACTGACGTTTACGGATTCCATAGGAATGGTCCTCTGGTCTCCTTTCCCACATACTGCCAGACCGAAAGTGTAAGCTTTAGCTATTACGCTTTTTCGGCTAATGGTTGAAAGCTTGCCTTCTAGTGGCTTTGGTCGAGCTAGTGCAAGATGAGCATTTGTGGTTAAAAAGTATATAAATTATAATATTTTTAAGAAAATGACCAATCGTTTCACTTTTGAACCTTCAACTCTTTGAAGTCCACTATATGGAGAAAAATCCTTGAATGTTTTCCTTAAAAATCTTAATTTCATTTCGACTGAAGAAAGAAACACATGAACATCTTGGATGACATAGGGGTGAGTAAATGATCAGAAAATGTTTATTCTGGAAGTGAACGGATCCTTTAATAAATATTCACATGTGAAATCAACAACGGCCAACGAGCCGACGTTTGGCTGGTTAGCTTTAGCAGTTAGCACACGGTCGTCACATTAGCAAACGGTTGAGGCAAGTTGTCTGGGTGTACAGTGTCTGATCAGTAAATCCAGACAGAAGCAGTCTGTTTGTGAGCTCTGAGCTCCGCTTGAGAGCTCTACCTCTTCCCTATCAGCATCTCTCTTACTGCTCCGACTTTACATGAAACCCTCTGGGGAGCAGTGGGAAAAAAGGCTCTCCCTCTCTCGTTTTGTTTCTCCACTCTCTGGTCATACCACATCACTCCCTCAGGATATAAAATCTCCCCTCTCCTATGTCTCCCCTTCCAAAATGTCCCGCTACCTGTTCCCAAACACGCACAATGGGCAATAAAACCGCAAACTGTCTTGTTTCATGACGCCAATTACTGACCAAGCTCCTCAGGTAGAGTTTGACATTCAGAACATGTAGTTCATCTTGCGCAGAGGCTTTATGCAGTCCAAAACCACCACGTGTGACATTAGCGAGAGTTATTTTAGGATTTTTATCAAATAAATTTAATTTGCAACCAATATCCTGACATACAAATAGTTTAAGAACCACTTCCATGTCTTATTTCCTCTGGCACTGTAAATGTCTTGACTTTTTTCTGTCTGTCTGACGCAAGCCTCTACGGAGCCTCTCGTTTATCTCTCCCTCCATCCTCTCTGCCTTCACAAAAGATCTTTTATTTCTCTATTGTGTTCTCTCGCTCGGCACATGGTGCATGATTGCACGGGTAGGTGGCAATCCATCCACCCCAGAGAGGACGTTAAATTCTCTTCGGACCTTCCTTGCTGACAAAATGGCCCAGTACTGCCTCATGCCTCCACAGATTTGGCCTCATTCATAAAAGAGCTCTGTACTAAACGGCTGACGCTTTAGAACTGCGGGTCGCTTGTAATAAGAAACAACACATAAGCAATTAAAATGAAGCTGGCCTTCTCTACCTGTCTCTGTGATGCTGAGGACCACCACCAGAACACACGAAGCTAAACTTGAACATTTCCAAACACTATTTGCAGTTGTGGATCCCTCTGGGTTTGTGCTTCACTCACAGGTTCACAACCAAAATGCTCTTTTCTCTTTCACTCTCTCTCCTCTTTCTCTCTGAGGGATTAGGAGACCACAGCTGCAAGTGACACATTTTTTTTTCCTCCTTTCCTTTTTTTTTTTTTTTTTTTCAGTTCCATCGCTATTGAAATGTTCTTCTGTCTGCTGGTGCACTGGCTCTGTGTATTCACATTGTTCCAGTGCGGTGGCTGTTTATTCCAACACTCTCTGAAAGAAACCTCCAATTATTTTGATTAATGTTGCTTTGATGCCCCTTTTAGTTTGTTCCGTTAAATTATAACTTTCAACATTTAAAAGTAAATGCCACTGACTGTGAGAGATTTTAGCATGAAGTAACTTTATACTGTAAATATACTAGTGCTGTTAAACGGTTAATCGCAATTAATCGCATTCAAAATAAAAGTTTTTGTTTACATAATATTTGTGCATTGTGCATGTGCTGTGTATATTTATTATGTATATATAAATACACACACATACAGTACTGTGACCCTGGACCACAAAACCAGTCTTAAGTAGCACAGGTATATTTGTAGCAATAGCCAAAAATACATTGTATGGATCAAAATGATCGATTTTTTTTTTTTTTTTAACTGACCCTTATGACTGGTTTTGTGGTCCTGGGTCACACGTGATTAATCGTATTACAGCTATAACGTATACTGTATACAGTTGCATATAATGTTTACTAAAATAAAATATAAATATAATTATTATTATATAATAATATTATATGATATTATAATATGAAAATATTTTTATATAATAATTACATTTTATTTAATTAATCAGTTTTTTTTTTTTTTTTTTTTTTTTGTAAGTCTCTCATACACAACAAGGGTGCATTTATTTGAGCAAAAATACAGTAAAAACAGCAATATTATGAAATATTACAATTTAAAATAACTGTTTTCTATATGAATATATTTTAAATTAAAATTAGTCCAAATTTATTCTATAGCAAAATTGTACTTTATTTTCAGCAGTCATTACTCCAGTCACACAAAGTTTTAGAAATCATTGTAATATGCTTAAGAAACATTTCTTATTATCAATGCTGAAAACAGTTGTGCTGATTAATATTTTTGTGGAAACCAAAATACATTTTCTCAATATTCTTTGGTAAACAAAGTTTTCTCTAATTTAATGCATTAGTGTACTGATTTAGTTTTTGATTTAGTTTTTAGATTTTTTATTTAGGAACACCAAACATTTGAACAGCTGTGTATTTCCCAAAACTTTTTAAAATAAAATAAAATAAAATAAATTAGGCAGAGTTCTTATCAAAAATAAATAAATAAAATAAGGAAAATGTTTTGCTTCGTATATCATGTATTTTTAAATGATCAGAACGTTGTTATGACCACCAGCATCTTGAAATATAAGTATCCATTTTATAACATGTAACATATAATTAATATTCTGATGTGACTGATACGGAATCTATGTGTACAGCGAACAGGGCCACAATAGCTATAATTCACTTTTTCATACAGCATATTTAGGTTAAAAAGTTGTATCCAACACTTTGCACTGTTTTCGCCAGTCCGTGGTGATGTACTGGAGGTAGACAGTCTGACCTTGGAAGGCTTACTATGAGCACACAGGGGGAGCGATTCTTTGATATGCACAATCAAAGACCTCCCACGTCCGCTGCTGTGAGGAAGGTTACTTTTGTAGTTGTTGTTGTTTTCTATAATGCTCTGTACAAAGGCAGTTGACCATGACTTTCATACCAGCTTTCTGTTTGTGAAGGTCAGCAAGGAGGTTTTAATTACCTGGTAAAGGAACAGCGGAACTCAACAGGGGTTTCGCTCAGAGGAAACGGGTGAAAACATCAAACATGCAACCTGTCCGCAAATCACGCACTGTCTGTAAATGAACAACGGCTCATTCCACCTTTGTGTGAAATTTAAATAACTTCACTTTCATGTTCACAGTAACTTTGTTTTTAGTGGTCACTTTAGGTGCATTTATCGAAATCTGGGTATGACCCCTGCTTTGACCCCAGAACAGCTTGGAATGGAAGCATTCCTTACAGATTCTGGCCTATAGCTGCAGATTTATCAGCTACATGATCAAACTTACTGTTTCACCACATTCCGAAGGTGTTGTATGTCAGGATTTTTTAAACTTTTGAGGTGAAAGTCCTCCAAACATGATGATCTCCTGGTGAGGGACCCCATTCTAAAATATAAAGGCAGCTATTTTTATATTTTCTTGTATAAAAAAACATGCATACCATGTGAAAAAAAAGATTAAGACACGTTTCAAAACAAATATACTTTTTTACATTTAAAATATAGCTGCAAGCCGTGATTACCGGGGTTCAAGCTCTTTAAGGCATTTAAGCAAATATGAAAAAAGACATTATTTAGCAAACCTGTAACCACCAAATCAATGATTAAAGAAAAATAGAAATATTATGTTTTTAACGTTTATAACTGTGATAGTGCCAGCTGTGGTCCGATTCGCTTAAAACTTTGCATCCTTGTTTAGAATCACCTGTCTCATGTGCTCAGCAGGTTTTCGTGAAGTTTCAAACTTTTGTGATAATTATTGGCCTAGAGAGTCCTAGAGGCCTAGAGAATTGTACTGCAGTGTTTTTTTTTTCAGACTGAGTGAAAAGCCTAGGACTAGTTAGCAGAAGTAGTAGTTTTTTTTTTTTTTTTTACATCTTCTTAATTATCGAACAAATGATTTGATTGACAGCAGTAGTTACAAAGTTGTCCAAAATGAGGAGTTCTATCATATGATGCAAATATCGCACGGGTGTGATGTACAATTGTTTACACAAGGGGTGGAGAACGTCCTGGAGAGCCGCAGACCTGCAGAGTTTTGCTTCAACCCTAATCAAACGCATTTTAACAAGCTAATCAAGGTCTGAAGGGTTACTAGAAAGCTACAGGCAGGTGAGTTTTATTTAGTGTTGGAGCTAAACTCTGCAGGGCTGTGGCTCTCTAGGACTGGAGTTCGCCACCCCTGGTTTACGGCCTTGAAAAATGCAATATCACCTCCAGTGGCCAATTTCTTTCAGATTTCTTCCAGACCTTTGAGGCCTTGAGTCAAACAGGCCCACCATGTTTTGTTTTGATCGGCCTCCGTTAACCTTGACAGGTGCTCAAACTTCATTGGCCAGTGGCGGCCATGTTTTTCGAGACATGCAAATGTCCCTGTAAACACTTGTGGCACTTTGGTCCAAGACCATGCACACCGATTTTCATGTTGATAGGACGAATATTTGCATATTTGAATACTTGAATATTTGCATATTTTCCCTCTTATAGCGCCACCAAGTGGCCAAGCTCTGCGAATTTTTTCCCTGTGACCTCAGCTTGTGCTCTTACATAATGTTCTGAGTTTGGTGAAGATATCTCATTCCGTTCAGGAGTTATAGGCATTTTACTAAAAGTGGCCCTGCCCCTTTCGAACGTTTTGGCGCCCTTTGTGACAGTTAAAAGTTCAACTATTATTAATATTCACTCTCCAGAGAATCTTTCTGCACTGGTTTGGTTCCAATTGGGCCAACATCCTAGGAAAAGTTCGCAAAAGATTTTCAAAAAAAAATGCTAAATACCCGAAAATTTCACCAAGTTCACGACCGAATCTGATGTGCGTTTTGTCCGACTTCAGTCAAGGATTCCAACGACATCAGACATTTTAGCATGCGACTGACGATTTAGAAGTCATGAGTGATTTCATACTTTTGTTCGCTGTAGCACCCCCATGGGCTGATTGGGGCAAGCTTTGGTCACATTGTAGACAGTGTGAGTACTACCACCCCTCCAAATTTCAAGTCTCTACGACTTACAGTTTGGTCTGCACAATTAGTTTTATGTGGCGATCGCTGATCTGTGACCATTCTTTTATCTTTAAGTATTTTGAACACTATATTATCATGTGGCTGTAAGTTGATGCAAATAGCCAAAAACAAACATCAAGGAAACTATGGCATTCAAATAATGGTTAGTTGGTACAGTATAAAACGGCCTAATTTGTGCTAAGAAAATATTCCTGACAGTATTAAACCATCATCACCAACCTGAACAGCTGACACAATGCAGGATGGATCTGTGTCCCAAATTCTGACTGTACAACCTGCACAGCAGAAATCAAAATTCTTCTGACCAGATGTTTTTTCCAATCTTGTGCTCTCCAGTTTTGGTGCCCACTGTAGCTTCAGTTTCCTGCTCTTAGCTGACCGAGAGGAACCTGGTGTAGATTTCTGTTGCTGTGACCCATTCAATTCAAGGTCTGACGCGTCGCACGTTCAGAGATGATCTTCTGCATGGCACAGTAGTAACGTGTGATTATTTCACTTACCGCTGCGTTTCTGTCAGCTTAAACAGTCTGCCCATTCTCCTCTGACCCCTCTCATTAACAAGCCGCTTTCGCCCACAAAACTGCAGCATTGCATGTTTTTTTTTGTTTTTCACACTATAACTCTGGAGATGCTTGTGTGTGAAAATCCCAGGAGATCAGCAGTTTCTCAGATATTCAAACCTCCCCGTCTGGCACCTACAGTACAGTCATTCTGCGGCCTCCATTCGGATGTTTGGTTTGAATAAACCTGAACCTCTATGTCCGAAAGCTGGCATGCAGTTACTTTGGCTGAAAGACAATAAAGTGCTTTGTTTGTATCACATATTCTCTTCTAAGATGCCTGGTTGATCTTTATAGGTAACATAAAAGTGTCATTCACCACCAATGAGTTCCCATAATATTGTACAAAAATGTTTTTTTTTAATTCATGCATCCATTTCTATCAAGAAATTAGCATTGTACTCAAAATATTTGCAAGATCAATTTCTTCGCGTAATGTCATTGTATCAATGTATGTTTAGGTTTCAGATACAGCTATCTCTACATATTTTTTATGCATTGAGTTGCTGTCACATGATTGGCTGATGAGACGTTTGCATACAAGGTGTTTAGATGTAATGAAGTACCCACTGAGTGTAGGTTGTTAGAAATGACACGGATCAATTTCCAATTCTGACAGAATGTATAAACTGAATCAGAGTGTCTTTTTGAACCCTGTGACAACCCAATGACATAATCTGCCAAAAGCACAAAAAGCAAAGGCTGAAATCACTGTTCATAGTGAAATTAAGCTTGCTGCCTGTCAGTGATGCCTACATACAAAAAGAAGCGAGATCTACAGACACACTCACACTCACACAAACGTACTAGATTAGAAACTTGATGAACTCTCAAATTTTGCTGTGTAACAGCGTTTAGTGATTGTTAAAGGGATAGTTAATCCAAAATTAAAAAAATGTCTGTGCTGGTTGTTCTTTTCCAAGCAATTTCAATGAATATGGACTGGAGCTTTCAAACTTCAAAAAGCAACATAAAATATCATAAAAGTGGTCCACATGGCTTGTGTGATATATTATAGCTTTTATGAAGCCATATGATAGCTTTTTGTGAGGGACAGGCTAAAAATTTAATTGAAATTGTATTTACTAATAATCTTCCCCTCTAGTGATTTAGGACTGAATTACTAAGTCAGTGAGTTGAACGCAAAAACATATGTGTGATATTGTATGTAAACAAATGATTTAGGGAAGTTTTCTTTTTTTTTCTTTTAATGAATCCACCAGTTAATTTTTGCAAATAACACATTTGCAACATAGGCTAATTAGAAAAATGTGGTTCTTTTATTTGATAATTTTTTTTTTATTATTATTAATCTGTATTTATTTATTTATTTATTTATTTGCAAACTGTTATTACCCATTACCAATAAAGATTCTTTTTCAAGCAGTCCCTTGCACAATACTGTGTTATCACTTCACAATACATAGCTCCATATGTATGGCTTTTTTGACATGGTAAACATGCTTGGTAGCCCACCTGATACAGGATTGTACTTGTGATGCAGAGCATTTGGACATAAGTTTTGTGAAACATGAGTCACAATAAAAGAGCTCAAAGACTTGTAAAGTGTCATTGTTGCTTTAGCAAATGTGCATTTTCATCACATTTGCTTGTTGACAGTGACAGTTGAGTTTAGTGTAGATGCTAAGTCATTTTCAAATTCAATTAGAGCATAAAAGGGATAGTTCACCCAAAAATGAAAATTCTGTCATTTTAATTACTCGTGTCTTTCCAAACCCATAAGAATGTTCATCTTCAGAACAAAAATTAAGAAATTTTTGATGAAATACGAGAGCTTTCTGACCCTAGACACCAACAAAACTACCACATTCAAGGCCCAGAAAGGTATGTCCAATGTCTCTGACATTGAAAAGAAAAAATTGTTGAATAAAGTCGTTATTTTTATTTTATAGCTTCATAAAATTAAGGTTGAACCACTGCTGTCACATGGATTATTTTAATGATGACCTTACTACCTTTCTGGGCCTTGAACGCGGTAGTTGCATTCCTGTCAGAAAGCTCTCGGATTTCATCAAAAAAATCTTAATTTGTGTTCTGAAGATGAACAAATGTCTTATGGGATTGGAAAGACATGAGAGTGAGTAATTACCGACAGAATTAAAATTTTTGAGTGAACTAACTCTTTAATCTTTTAGTGCCATTCATTGGACAATTTCTGAAACACTGCGATACAACAACCATCGTGATAAAATATTGCCACATTCAAGTTGAAACTGAATACACTTTTAGCATCACTAATTGGACATTTTACTTTGAAAATGTTGCAAAGCGTGCAAGAAGCAATGTAACATCATTTAGATTGTCACCACAGGCACGTTTCTCCAACGAGTCTGGGTTGTAAATTTTGGTTTGTTTTTTTGCACAGCTATCATATGACTTCAGAAGATCTAGACGTTCTACTATGGTGAACTATACTTCCTTGTTTTTGAAGCTGGAAAGCCCAAATCCCTATTTAATCATCCACATGGAAGAAAGCGACCACCATAGTCTTCAAAATTTCTCATTTCAAGCAAGAAAGAAAGTCATAAAGTTTGAAACAACACGAGGGTGAGTAAAAACTTTAATCGTTAGCAAGTCCCTGATTCTCTCAGTGAGCAGATGTGGATCTTGAGTTTAATTTCCGATTTCTCTTCACCTTCACCTGACTTCCAGCCGCTTGTATCAGATAGATCTGTCGACAGGAGAAGGTGCATGAATATACACTCACACCAAGTCAGAATGATTTGCAAGAGTCTTTGGTGAGCATGAACAACCTTGTCTGTATAAAGAGGGTCTTGACTTGATTTGAGGCAGGAGGGGGAGGGGTTACAATGACAGACAACTGCAAAACTGCTACAACAATAACATGCAAACACAAGCCAAACAGACAGGCCTGTGCGGCAGGAAGATTCTTTAAACACATAAACATACACACTTGCTCTGCGTGTTCATGAATTCAGAGGCTTACTGGGTTGTGCAAGAACATTCTGTATTCATGAGACAGAGGAAGTGAATGCAGATAAGGGTGCTGGGGGAGATTTCTCTTCACAGGGTTTCTCTTTGTCTCAGCGCCCCCTACTGGCTGCTGCCGTACTTCCCCCCTCAAAGTCCTTAGACACGTCTGATATAGATAAAACGTCTCCCTATCTTCTCTCACACAAAAGCGGTGGATTGCAGTACGGGCGCACAATGCAGAATGTACAGTATTTGCAAGGAGGAACAACTTGTCTTTTGGGTTCAAGAGAAGTTCAGAAGAGACGTGCAACGGTAAATGTTAACCTCACAAATTCTGATCTGAGCTCATCACAGGAGTCGTGCAGATCCCGGTGACTGGTATTTAGATGAATTCATTGTGCTTCTCTGATAGAATTCCACCAAGAAAGCAATTCACAGTTAAACTAGGTTGGGATAATCTGGAACGGCACTCCAGCGCATTCAATACAAAAACAAACAAAACGTTCCATTCCATTTCCTTCTATGCTCCAGTCCTGTTTTTATCCAATTCGTTATACATTTAGCCAATGTGCTCATTCAAAAAACCTTTAAAATTACAGCATTATGTTTCTTTTCAATCGGACCTTTGGAGAGGCAACATATTCAATTAGACCATCACCGTTCTCTACAGCAGCACGGGGTTCGGGTCCCTCTATTAGACACATGCTTCATCTCAATCACTGGTCCTCTCTTCAGTAAAATCAGAAAATAAAATGCAACCAATTGTGCCCACTCTTCTGAATAACATCCACTTATATGCAGTGCCAATTTTGCATAGTAAAAATGCAATTCATACATACAGTGACTTGTATAGATGCCATGTGGTGTTACTTGCCAAAAACCTAATGATATTTGTAAATTATATTTAATCAAAGTTGGGTAGTAATTGATTAAATATAATCTGGATTACATAATCAGAAAGTACTTTTAATTAGATGAAATTACATTTTAAAGTACTTGTAATCAGACTACAGTTACTTTTTTTATTGATTACATGTATGTATTACTGTCTTTAGATGGCTTTTGTCTTTCAAACACATTAAAATGCACAAATTAACGTTATTTCTTAATTATATATAATGCAGGAATTCAATTTTTTTATTTTTTATTTTTTTTGTCATCTTAACCTCTTTCACATAATATATTTACCCAAAGATTTTAAAACCCCTGAGATTTTAAAATACATATTTTAATAAGTATCACATTTGCATGTTCACAATTCTCTAACATGACATGCAGGTAAACAAATCAAATATGTCTTTTTTTGAGTAAGTTTTATTTTGATTGATGTTATTTTGAAATGATTTATTTTAATTTGACATCTTTATGATTTAATTAATTTTCAGCTTTTCATTAAATTCACAAACCCTCTACCGTTCCTTCACAAACCACAGTTTGGAAAACTTTGACGTAATGTAATGTTTAATGCATTTCACATTATTATTAACAACAAATGTAATATATTTTTTTACTCTTTGTACTTTTATATTAATATGGTAAAAGGTTCTCTTGTTTGCATCAAGGTGATAAATGAGTTAGATCAAAAGTAATCTAAAAGTAGTCAGATTATATTACCTAAACTGTGTAACGTAATGGATTACGTTACTAACTACAACTTTTGTCATGTAACTTGGAATCAGTAATGGATTACAATTTGTAAGTAATCTACCAAGCTGTGTATTTAATCAATGTGATAAACGAGTTAGATCAAAAGTAATCTAAAAGTAATCTAAAAGTTGTCCAATTATATTACCTAAACTTTGTAATGTAATGGATTACGTTACTAACTACAATTTTTGTCATGTAATTTGGAATCAGTAACGGACTACAATTTGTAAGTAATCAACAAAAATTCAAGATATTGTTTAAATATATATATATATATATATATATATATATATATATTTTTTTTTTTTTTTTTTTTTTTTTTTTTTCTGTGAGGGCTAGGTTTAGGGTTAAGGTTGGGTTAGGGGATAGACAATATCCTTTGGTCAGTATAAAATCTATAGAAGTCTATGGAAAGTCCCCACAATTCACAAAAACAAATATGTGTGTGTGTGTGTGTGTGTGTGTGTGTATTTAAACACCTAATAGAATAAACTAAATGATGATTAAAGAAGATAAGTAAACTTGTTGTAAAGAAAAATATGTTTTTACCTTTTACTTCATGGTTACACCACACTTTTAGAGTATTTTTTCCTAGAATCATTTCAATCATTTCCTTAGAATCATTTTTTCAAAGCATAAAACTAACATACAAACATCATAAATGTACCATGAATAAAAAGCCTACCTTTCTAATAATGTGTTTTAAGCTAGATTGTTCCTTTAAAAAATATTATATATCCTCAATCAAAATGTGTTTCTCAGATTAAAAACCACATTAATTTTTAACCCTTGTCAAACTCCAACCAACAAATATCATACAAGTTTCAGTGATACTTGTATCTTGTATATAAAAGTGGTACTTGTATATGTATTTAATTTTTAATTCATTATTTATGTCATTCAGTTTTTCTTTTCTTAGCAGATATGTCACAAAAGGATTTCAACACTTGTAATCATGCTAACCTTAACACCAAAATCTCCACTAAAATCCCTTTGTAACACCTTAAAGTGATGAAATTGCCATTAGAAATATTTAATAAATTATTATCCAACCAGAAAGTGATCATATATTGATACCAGATGAGGGCAAAGAGTCTCAAATGTAGAAAAAAAGGTTCAACTTCAAGTGAAAGCACTCCAGAGGGGAATCCGAACATGTTTTGAACACGAGAGAAAGCATAAGCGTCACTGCAAAGCTTTACACAATTACACACGCACACTCATTCATCTCAAAAAAACACATATGGAGAACCCGTATCCGTACCCTCGCTATTCCCCTTCCAAAGTTGGTGTGGAAGAGAGAGGACTGAGGAGGGCTGAATAGAGGCTCGGTTACAGACCTGTGGGCCAGAGTGAGTGCAGAGCATTGATCCAGAGCTGGAGAGGCCCAACACAATAGATGGATTACAAATGCCAGGACTGGAGCCCCTCCCCTACACACCGATGTGCCCGAACAATAGAAAACGACAAACACACACACACACACAGGCAAATTAGAGTGAGAGAAGCACTCGGAGAAAGCAGCATATTGACAAGGAGAGAGAGAAAGAGAGCGAGCAACAAACTGACTGTTCAGGTCAGATTCAAAAACACACATTCCTGTTTATGTCTCCCCTGGTTCAGAGAGCTATTCATTAGTCCTTTCTGTAAATCAATCTACTGCTTTTTAAAACAGTGTCAATTTAAGCGTGACGCCTGTCAGCTTGACGTCGCTCTGTGGATATTTAACTTGAAGCCCAATTAATCATCATGATTAATTCCTGCACAAACCAGCTGCAACTGTTCAGTAAAGCAACTTCTCCCCCTCACACTGCAGAGAGCACAGGAGGAGAGAGAGACTACACCAAGCCTCTTTTGTAATTACTGCTCCCTGGAGAGCGAGGAAAGAGAGTGTGCGAGAGCGAGAGAGAGAGAGAGAACATGTGCGATTTAAACTTTGTGTCAAACCAATAGTCATGCGACTGCGTAGAATATTTTTCTCACTTTTTGCTCTCGTTGCGAGTGTCTATCTGAGGGGGAAGATCTAAATGTGCGTGAGTGTGACAACTGGCAAACTGATTCATATAAAACAATAAAAACAGATGGAAGACAAATGTGTTTTTTTAAACATTAAACAAAATGACCAACGATTTGTTGAAAAATTCCAAATTTGGACAAGGACCAACTAACATGAGGCATGTCATGTAGGAATAAATGTATAATGTCATTAATCCATCAAACAGAGCAGCAGGTTTGTTAGCACACTAGTTCTTAGGCTGATACACTTTTGACCTATATAGTAGTTTCTTTGTCTTTCATTTAACTTTCTAAAAACATTAAATCACAGAGCACGCAAGTAAAGGTTTTGAAATATACATTACCATTCAAAAGTTTTGGAGTCGGCAAGATTTTTTAAGGTTTTGAATCATGATGCCTCTTATGCTTAGCAAGGCTGCTTATATGATAACAAATACTTTGAAAACACTGTTGTAAAATCATATGATTCTTTAGAAATCATTCTGATATGCTGATTTGGTGCTCAAGAAATATTATTATTAATATTAATATTTTAAACATAATATTATAAACTGTGACACTAGGGTTCCTTGCATTAGGGTTACTTGCATGTAATTATGCATAACAGATTGTTATCATAATAGTAAGTACATGTAACATATGTAGCAAGGACACAGTGAAATGAAGTGTTGCCCATGTTTTCCTTCAGGATATATAATATAGAAAGTTCAGTCACACTTTAGTTTGGGTACCAGTTATCACTATCCTTCTATTAACTATGACTTTTGTCTTAACAAACTCCTCATTACTGCATATTAACAGTTATAGTTGTTAAGTTTAGGTACTGTCTAGGTACTGTTCATGTCTTTCTTTCGTCAGCCATAAAGAAATTATGTTTTTTGAGGTAAACATTTCAGGATTTTTCTCTGTATAATGGACTGATATGGTGGCCCGATTTTAAATTTCTAAAATGCAGTTTAAATGCGGCTTCAAACGATCCCATATGGGATCCCAGCCCAAGGAAGAAGGGTCTTATCTAGCAAAACGATTGGTTATTTTCATAAAAAATAATACAATTTATATACTTTTTTATGTCAAACGCTCATCTTGTCTTACTCTGTCTTACTAATTGTTTTTTTCCGGTTCATAACAGTTAGGGTATGTTGAAAAACTCCCATCTCATGTTCTCCCTCAACTTCAAAATCGTCTTATTGCTGTTCTACCTTTTTTGTTGAGGGTGTTTGATCTTCTTCTGCAGCGATGTAGGATGATTTTGAAATTATGTTTAAAAGTTGAGGGAGAAAATACGATTGGAGTTTTTCGTCTGTCTTGAGTCAGAATACACAGAGTTCAGGGAGAGCAAGACAAGGCGAGCATTTGAGATTAAAAAGTATTTCAATTGCATTTTTTCGTGAAAATAACCGATCATTTCGTTAGATAAGACTCTTCTTCCTCGGCTGGGACTGTTTACAACCGCATTTGGGATCGTTTGAAGCCGCATTTAAACTGCATTTTGGAAGTTCAAAATCGGGGCACCATATCAGTCCATTATATGGAGAAAAATGCTGAAATGTTTAACTCAAAAAACATCATTTCTTTATGACTGAAGAAAAAAAGACATGAACATCTTGGATGACAAGGGGGTGAATACATTATCTTTAATTTTTTGTTCTGGAAGTGGACTTTTCCTTTAAGGGATGTAGAAAATGATCATGCAGAATATATGCTAGTAATATGCATGTTAATAAGCAACAACACTCTTAAAAACAGAGGCACTTAAAAGGTTCTTCACAGCGATGCCATAGAAGAACCATTTGTGGTTCCACAAAGAACATTCAATCAAAGGTTCCTCAAAGAGCCATCTCTTTCTTACCTAGAATCTGAAGAACCTTCTTTCGCCACAAAGAACCTTTTGTGAAACAGAAAGGTTCTTTAGATGTGAAAGGTTCTTTATGGAACCATTTAGACATTTCTTCTATGACATCCTGAAGCTGTAAGTGGACTTCTCCTTTCAGTTCCTTTAATAAATATTATATAAGTAATACCATCCTCCCATTTACTATGTAGCAATTAACATTTTTCATAATTAACACTGAGTTTCCCATCTCAGGACTGAAGAATTTAAAAATGATGACCCATCTGATCTATACTGACAGCGTATGTACTTAGAAGTATGTTGTGGATATAAAAATGTCCTTTTTTAAAGCTTCCATCTCTCATAAGATTTCAACCAGCACAGTCACATCATCCTGTCATCGCATTGCCAGAGAGAGAGAGACAGTGGTTACAGCAAGTACAGAGTCAGCAGCCGTTGTAAACTGCATGAATGAAGCATGTGTTATTCCATCATTTGATTGATGACGTTTTATACAGGGTGTGGATAGACTACATCTGTAAAAGATGCAGAAAACAATACCCAATCGATCATGCAGTCATCCGCAACTCAAACCCAAACTGTGAAGCAGGCTGAGCTGCAGCACAGGCGTTTTATCAAAAGCACCAGGTCATCATTGTGCCATAACTTATTTCCAGGGTGTTCTTTCTGCCTTAGTGTATCACTGTCAGATTCAATGGAGCTCCGTTTCTTCACTCACTCTGCCTCACTAAGATGTCCATATGATACAGGACAATTTTTTAACCACCTGGGACCACTTGATGCTCGAGAATGTCTCTAGGATGTGCTGTTAAGACACAGGAGAACTGGAGACATAGTGAGCCTACAGTATGTTCAGTTATGCAGTTTTGAGTACCTGCTCTTTTCATGAGAATAGACATTTCACACGTCAAAAGTTGAGGTGAACAAAAATTTTACTATGTGTAAGTTGCATATATTCAATGGATTATTAAAGGGTTTTATTTTTATTATTTTAGGTAATATTAACTTTTTCTACATTACTTCAGTCCACCTTTAAAATATGGGTTGTCTGACAAATAGCGCAGGTTAGTATGGAAGTGATTTCTACAGATTTGCCGTTTGATGTAAGTAGTCACACAGCTGCTATGAGACCAAGAAGGCTATAAGGTGGTCTTTTCTAGTCTTGTGATAGCTTAACATTAGCTGAAAAAGCAGCCGTTATTATTAAATATGTCATGCATAAATTGAATTAAGTAATTATAGTGGGTAATTGTGGCAATTGCTAACACATTCTTTTTTACACTTAACAATGCACAGTCATTTCCCAGCAGATAACCTCCTAATTTCTCTCTTTACAGCTGCATTATATTATCACGACTCTTTGCACTTTTATCTCCCTGTTTCTTTAACTTTGTGTGTGTTCATTCAGTCCTTTTCTTCAAAGCTCTCTGCACTGAACAGAATGGTAATTTTTAAAATAATATATAAATAACAATGCAATTAAGATAAATTATACAGTGGTGTGGGGGAAATACTCTTATGTCATGGACTTTCTGTTACAGAACGAGCGTCTCTGAGTGTGCAAGATGTCCTATGATCCAAAGTTTGTGCTCGCTTTGATCAGTGCAGCCTTGTTCCTACAACCTTATGTAAAGTCAGACTGTTTTCTATGAAGATGCAAAGGTGGCACTGCCTCCTCAAAGCATTAGAATCAGAGGAAAATCTGAAATGCATAACAAAAATATTATGAAATACATTCAGTTCAAAAGTCTAATGTCAGGAAGTTTTTTAAATGTTATGTAAGAAGTCTTTTATGCTCACCAAGAATGTATTTATTTAATCAAAAATACAGTAAAACTGTAATATTGTGAAATATTATAATTTATATTATTATTAGAATTTTAAACAAGTATTTTAATCATTTTACATTTTCATCTGCTATTACTCAAGTCTTCAGTGCCACATGATCTTCAGAAATCATTTTGATATGTTGATTTGTTGCTTAAAAAACAATACCTATTTTTATCCATGTTTAAAACAGTTGCTTAATATTTTTGTGGAAGCTATGATACATTTTCAGGATTCTGTGATGAATGAAAAGTTAAAAAGAACAGCATTTTCTTGAAATAGAAATCTTTTGTAACATTATCAGTGTTTTTACTGCCACTTTTGATCACTTAAATGCATCTTTGCTGAATAAAAGTATTCATTTATCTCAAATAAATAAATAAATAAATCTGAGATTTCATACTTTTGAACGGTAGTGTACGGATCATTATTTATTTATTCTAAATAACACTGTCCAGCAGTGACACCAGTGGAAGTGAAGAGAGGTTTTAGAAGGGGGTATTACTAACTGGAGGGAAAAAATAACAGATTTAAAAAAATACACATTATTGTAGTTCATTTAAAATTTTACATGTTTAAAAAAATAAACACAAATTTATTTTGAAAGGGACATGAGGTACACTACCAGTCAAAAGTATTTGAACAGTACGATTTTTAATGTTTTTGAAGACGTCTCTTCTGCTGAACAAGCCTGCATTTATTTGGTCCATAATATATATATATATATATATATATATATATATATATATATGATAAAAAGCTTTTTATTTCAGATAAATGCTGATCTTTGGATCTTTGTATTCATCAAATAATCCTGAAAAAAAAAATGTACTCAGCTGGTTTAAATATTGATAATAGTAATAATAACAAATGTTCCTTGATTATGCTGCAGCGATGCTGAAAATTCATCTTTGCCATCACAGGAATAAGTTTACATTTTAAAATATATTCAAATGGAAAACAGTTATTTTAAATAGTTAAAAATAAATAAATAAATAACTTTTACTGATTTTGCTGTACTTTGGATCAAATAAATGCAGGCTTGGCGAGCAGAAGATATGTCTCTTTTTTTAAACAAACAAAAAAAAAACATTAAAAATCTAATTCAAAGCAAGTACAAAGGGAGACAGAAACTGTCAAATATTATGTAACATATAACTACAATAACTTTTTCCTCCTTTAACAAACAGAATTCACTTGTGAGAGCTCTGTGATGGAAACACGTGACAGTGTGCACACGCAAAACAATTTTAGTACAGGTTCAGTAAATGAGTCTACCTGACCAGCATATATCAGTCTCCTGCATCCTCATCATCCACTCCACGTGAAATGAGACAAGAGCCAGAAATGGCACTTTGTGGTTATCAGCGACATAAATGATAGGAGCTCAAGTACAGAGCATCTCATCTTCGCAGCAGAAACTTCGATGGAGCTGATAAAGTGGGATCTTAATTAAACCACACCCTATCCTGCTGAGCTAGACAGTGGGCTGGTCCGTCCGCCATTGCGGCTTCCCCGCTCTCAGTGCCGTTTGAAGAATGGAACATGAAAGAAACGGCGGCTCTCGACGTGGGCCTGTATCATTACTTGAGCCCAGCGATCTTAATTAAAAAGCATTGCGTGTTATGTGCCATAACAAAGAAATTTTGAGTTCATTTAAATCCAATTATGCCCGGACAGTATCTCCAAAGACGATGGAGTAATTGCTGTTTGAACATGCAGGCCTTTATTCTATTGCCATGAGATTAATAAATGTAATCACAACACCGTCTAAAACAAGGGGAGACGGGAAAGGGCGGTGCATCGCTGTACTAGAGGCTTTGATGGGTCTCAAACTCGACTTAAAAATACCTGAGAACCTGCCTTTGAGTTGGACTTAACGAAACCTAAAATCAAAAAGTGATAATATAGTGGGCCGCAAACCAAAACTGGGTCGCAGGTGTAATCTAACATACTGCACATAGCAGGAAAAGTATAATGCTTCATTCAGTCATAAAATACAATAAAAAAGTAAGGAAAGTAACAAAAAGATGCTTTCCAACTTTTAAAAAAAGAAAAGGAAATGTAGATGAATAAGAAAATCTGAAAATTTCTGATCAAACTACATAAAACGCAGACTATATTACATGAGTTTTGTGCAATTAATTGCTTAAAGTTACTTTGAACCGTTTTCAGCATTGAAATGAATGTTTCTTTAGCATCAAATCAGCATATTAGAGTGATTTCTGAAGGATCATGTGATGCTGAAGACTTAAATAAGGCTAAAAATTTAGCTTTGCATCACAGAAATAAATTACATTTTAATATACTGTATATTCCAATATAAAACAGTTATTTGTATTATTGTTTCACAATATAACTATTTTAATTGTATTTATGATCAAATAAACACAGCCTTGGTGAGCACAGGAGCCTAATCTATCGTAATGATTACAAAAAGTAAAACCAGTAATACAGATATTGTTTTTAAAACCTTTTTTATATGGGAACATTTTTTTTACCCAACATCCAGACAAATTGATGCTTTTCACCACAAAATACCCAATAAGAAAAATAAGCGAAATTAAAATCCTCTAAGAGCTGCCGTTTTTGCCTGACCCTTCATTCATTTTTCCAGTCTCAGGTGGTCACAGCTGTGGCTGTGAGGAAACGCTACCCTGATCAATACTTTCCCTTCCATGCCCTTTAGAAAAGAATAAATCATCTGTTTAAGAGAAAGCCCATCAATGCAGAAAGAGGCTTCTCTTTTCTGCAGGCTCCTGAATCAGCAATCCTCATTTTTTTTCCTTGCATACTTTCCTCCCACAAAAAGGCCTGATCCAGCCACTCCTGATCAGACTAGCATTGACCTCTGACCTCTACCCTCTGTCTGATGACCTATTGATCAAGTCTGGACCTGACTTTAGGCAACATCCACCAATAAACCAAATGGAGGGTTGAGAAGATGCAAGTGTGAGATGTATGATTAAAAATGATTTTAATAGAAATCTGAATGATTGACAAAAATATCAACAACTGATTCTGATTCTTATGAACGGTAATTAATTGAATGAACAACTACTTAACTTACACCCACTCACTTCTCAAAGGCCATGTACACACTGCAGCTAAATTTGATCGTCAGTTCACCTTTTAGTGCTTACTCTTGTTCACACACACTTTTAAGTACTTTACAGGAGGGAAAACTAGAATTGGAATAGCAACAACCGCATTTTAAAAAGTAAAGGTAACATTTGAGAGCTGTCTCTTTTTTGTATGTGCGGTGCAAGAAATCACATCGAACGAGGTATATATTGACTCATTAGTGTTGCCAGATCTTGCTAGAAAAATGCAGCAATTAAGAACAAGCTTATAAAAACTTAAACATTCCAAAATATCACAACCAGAACCTGCCTACTTGATTAACTCCATGGACTGCTTTATGAGCTGAGCCCAAACAACAAGCCCAAGTAAGTGTCACTTATAATAAGTGAACATGGCAACACTTTAATGGAGCTGTTTACTAGTTTACATGCCCTCATGTCATTCAAGATGTCCATGTCTTTCTTTCTTCACTCAAAAAGAAATTAAGGTTTCTGAGGAAAACATTTTAAGAATTTTCTCCATAATTCTCAACTGCAGTTTCAGTGCAGCTTCAAAAGGCTCTACACAACCCCAAATGAGGAATAAAGGTCTTATCTAGTAAAACGATTGGTCGTTTTCTAACAACAAAATAAAAATGTATATACTTTTTAACCATAAATGCTAGTACACAGACAAAAAAACTAACTGTGCCTGACTTTTCCAATGCAAAGCTAATGCAAGATGAGCATTTGTGGTTAAAAAGTACAGAAATTGTCATTTTTTTTTAGAAAATGATTGATCGTTTTGCTAGATAAGACCCTTATTCCTTGGGTGGGATCATGTAGAGCCCTTTGAAGCTGCACTGAAACTGCAATTTGGACCTTCAGTCCACTGATCCCCATTAAAGTCCACTATATGGAGAAAAATCCTAGACTGTTTTCCTCAAAAACCTTAATTTCTTTTCGACTGAAGAAGACGTGAACATCTTGGATGACATGGGGGGTAAGTAAATTATCAGGAAATTCTGGAAATGAACTAATCCTTTAAGAGCGTGCTCAGTGAAGTAGCCTTTCAAACATGGTTGGTTAAGGTGGCTAAGTTAAAATCGCCAATTATATTGAGCCTTTGGTTGCTGTAATATTACTTTGGTCAAAAATACCGGATAGTACAAGATGCCAGAATGCTGCTATAGTTCTGCAATAATTTCGGTCATTGCAATTTCGAGAGCGAGTTATGCTCTGTACACACACAAAACAATAATTCACTGTTACTCCTGAATCTTTGAATCAGTGTGTACATGGCCACATACCCCAGTCTCTTGTCTTCATTTATATTTCCAGGTTTTTCCTAGCTGTTTGGTTGTGGATCAGGCCTCCACGCCATCAAAAAAATCCCTAATCTATTGCCTTGGCATGAAAACAAAATCTGAAATCTTTCCAGGCCGGCATGAAAGAAATCAAAACTACAGCACAAAATGAAGTTTGATATGGATACAGGTAGCTGTCAGATTCAATATCACACAGACGCTTTTTGATCTGAAGGCAAGAAAATAAACAGGAAAGGTATCTGTCAAAAACAACAAGGAGATAAAATAAAAAGAGAAAACAGATCTATATCTCCAAGGCTCAAATCTGCCTCCATGTGCACTTTCTGTTCATCCCCTCCCAACATCTCTGTCTCTCTCCCTTTCCGTTCCTCTCTGCCTCATTGACATGTTGTGTTTTTCTATGATGTGTAAACCTCTGAATCTGACCTGCTGCTCTGTAAGGCCTGCAGCTATCTCCAGCATGCATGTGCAGCCCCGATGGGAGAGGTGCAAGTCAAACCTCTATAAATATTTCACTTCTGTTTTCCCCCGCTCCCAGCTTCTTGCACTGAAACTCTCTCACCTTTGCTGCCAAAACAACTACATGCTCACCAAGCAACTGGGGGGAAAACACAAAAAAGCAGCTACATAAAATTACTGTTAAAGACGATCGCTTTGAATCGTGCGGCGCTGATGATAAACACTGCGCGCTTTAAAATACTCATAGCAGGGCATCATAATCAGATATTTAGCTTTCATATTTTATTCATAGCATGAGGGTAGGACATGCCCCAAGTGCATGTTTTGTACGTGTGGTATCCAAATCGATACGACCGAGCTTCTCTCTTTCTCCCTGCCACTTCACCAATCTCTCCCTTTCACCCTGCTCCATTTTCCCTGCCTGTCAATCCTCTCTTTCCCAGCCGTTCGCTCCCTAATCACCCCTCTCTTCTCTTTTTTTTCCCAAATAATAAATGTCAAACCACTTCAGACAGAAGACCCCACTCTGGGGAGATATCTTGGCCTTGTGAAACACTATTGACTCACTTTAACCCACATTTCTAACTGCCCAGTGGGCAGGCAGATCGCTCAGGGGGTGGGGGAGGGGAGCGTTGTCAGTTTTCATTTGAACACCGCTTGGCCGGCACTTCTACTGTCCTGCTGGTTCCCCCCAGCGCTCTCCTAATTCAGCTGAAGAACATGGGCTGGGATCAAAGGTCATGTCGCAGGTCAAAATGCAGCATTAGCGCATGGTGAAGGTGAAATTTCAGAGGTCAAAACTGAGGGATTAGCTCAAGGAGAAGGTGGCCGGGGGGTAGGATAGAGGTAGGCGGTCTCTAGAGGACACGGGTCAAAGGTCGGATGACTGGTGTTGGCTCATGGTCAAGGTGACGGAGTGAATTCTCCTGAGGGTGAAGTTCATGCCTGCTCTGACCTTGAGAAGATCAATACCAGCACAACATCTGCTTCTTGCTCTCCTGCAATGGCTTTTCCTTTTGTCTTCTCTAAGAGAACAGGTCTTCCCATCTTTCTTACTCCAGTATACAGTAAGAATCTTTCCTACCAACCCGATCGAAGGAGAAAACATAACTATTTTACAAGGTGGATGATGTGGTTCGAATGGAAATGGATGCATGGAGGTCCACCCCTAAACCCAAGCCACCAATTCACCAAAACTGTCCAGAATTGCCAGAAGTGTTTTCTTCCTTACTGTGTACAGTGTGTTTCCTGTACCCATCATATGTCTCCTTTTTTTTTTTTGCATAAAATTTACCATTTTTAACAATGGAAATAAAACTACTAACTTTTTTTAATCACAAAACTACAGTCAGTTTAAAAAAAAATTCGCTACTTTTGTTTGGGTAAATGATACCATTTTTCCCATTAAAATACAAACTGCAAAATGAATATAAACATTTCATATTAAATTTATTAATTAATTAGTTCCTAATTAAAATGTTTCAACCAAAACATGTTTTGAGTAATATGGGTTATCAATTTATGCTTTTTTCATGTCCTGTTCAATGTCCATTTTATTAGTTTGGTTTCTTTTAACACAATACAACAAAGTCAGTTATTAGCAATTTCATTAGAAAAAAAAAACTGGAGATTTACTATGAAAACGATTATAATAAATGTATTAACTGATCTATTTCTAATCAAAATGTTTAAAAAAACAGCATTGTTACATTATGGGTAATCGATTTATATGTTTTTTCCAGTCACAGTTCAGTTTGTACTACAGCATTTTAGTGCCTTGTTAAAATAAATAAATAAATAAAAACAAATCTAAGATTACGAGATTAAAGTCAAAATTACAAGAATAAAGTCTAAATATTTTGAGAAGTAAGTCGAAATATTTTGAGAATAAAGTCAAAATTCGGAGTATTAATTTGCAATTATGAGATTAAAGTTACAATATTTTCAGAGTATATTCTATCCTATTGCGCATGCAAATGGCCCGGACTGGGAGCACCAGGAGAAATTACAAAGTCTCAGCTTTCAAATTGTGCCAGTTTTATAGTGAAATACAAACAGTATGTCTTACAATAACGTGTTTTTCATGCTCTTTAATGTGGCATGACAGATCGCTGTATTCGCTTCAGTTTCCGATTACAATGAGACATTCGTTTCATTAAATTAGGCTATACTGTTTTTCATTTCATGCCTTCTGATGTTCCTTCACTTTTACATCTTGCTATAGACTTAAAATAAACACATTTATAATTTGTATTTTGTGATCAAATTTACAGAATTTGAAAGCTGAGCTGTTACATTAAAAGCAACAAAGCACAAAATTATTGCGATTACTGGGTGGCTGGAGCACTACTATAATGAATGGAAAGACGTTAAATATTATGACCAATAATTTACTGTATTATACCGTGAATAAAACAGCTTGTGGATAGTCACTTATCATTACAGGCTATACCTCAGAAAAGACAACAATATAACGTATGTTAACAAGTTGGAGTCAACTATTAGTATATTTTGATTATTGATGATATTAAATACATATGACGAATGAAAGGTAGGACACCACAGACGTTTTTGTGGAGTAGGTGGTAAAATTTTCAAAAAGATAACAGTATAATTTAATGAATTGATTTACATGAATACAGTGATCTGTCACACCACATTAAAGAGCTTGAAAAACACATTATTGTAAGACATATAGTTTGTGTTTCACTATAGAACTGATTTTGAAAGCTGAGAATTAGTTTTTTATTAAAAAATACCAGAAGCACAAAGCTTATTGCTATTGGGGGGCTGTCACACTACAAATAACGAATGCAATCAAAGACATGAAATATTATTTTCAAGCATACTGAAAACATATGACACATGGTATGATTTCTGCTAAAAATCCCACATATATTTGTCGTATTAAAAAGGGTTAAATAAGAGAGCTATACAGTGCCCCCAAAGGAATGTTGATTGGGTGTGTGAGCTGATGTAAACTTTTGAACCTGGTCAGTAAACTTAGTAAACTTATTTTCTCTTGTAGACTATATGTAAACATCTTTTATATGAAATATCTTATTCAGGTCAGTACTATATAAACAATAACAAGCATTTTGTATGATTGTAAAAGTAACATTTTAATGATTCTGAAAGGGGGATGTAAACTTTTGACATCAACTATATAAATTCTTTAATAAATTACAACACAAGCAAAAAAAAAAAAAAACTGTAACTACAGTATATAAGAAATTGTTCTCTTTCATCTCTTTCATCCTTTATCCATTTCTCTCCACCATTTAGAGATCCAAAACAAACCTTTGATCTAAAATATTATTATTAGACACGTATTTGAAAAAAAATGAGCTCCTTGACCAAAAAGCATCCTCATTGTACATATGGAATCTTTTGGCTTGTATTGTGTGCAATTTCCACTGGCTTCTTCTCAGCATGCATCACTCTGGTGCTTTTTGTGGCCAGAGAATGGTAAAAGGCAATTACACACATGACCAAGCTGATAGCCAGACAAATAGCTGCAGCCTTTATCATCAGGGAGTGAAGGCGCTGCTGTTGCTGTGACCCACTGCTGTAGTTTGCATTTCAATTAAAAATGGATGAAAACTTGTCCTATTTCATTCAAAAAGCAATTGTAGGGCTGAGCACTGGATAAGGGTGGAAGAGAAGCCAGGTTTGCTGTAATGGAAAAAGAGCAGAGCAAACAATAAAAAGATTGTATCAAGAGGCAACATACTTTGTTTCTTTCATTCCTTTTCGAAACACTATAGAGATGAAAGTGTGTGTAAATTGAAATCTTAACAGTTTCTTTATACATTCGTAAGTCACTACAAAAAAGCAAGGCTAAACTCAATAAAGGGAATTGAAAACACATATGGTTACTTGTGCAACACCTGCTCAAAATGCAACCCAAAAATATTAAATGTGCCATAATTAAAGATTAAAGTTGCATACTCTGTGCTGTTCTGATAAAAAGGTCTGAAAAATCCTTAATCAGAATGCTGTGAATATTCATAAGTCATTTGTGAGAGGTTAATTTCCTAAACACAAATACAATGCTCTCATGTTATTTATGGAAATTGGTAAAAAATCATCCTTAGTCGTACTCCTCTAATATGATCATCAATCTCCAGGGACGTTGTAAAATCATAAAAAAATGATCTACTTATTTCTTAAGCCTACCTATTTTATTTAATTTTGTTTGCACTCAATCCTGTTCACTTCATCTTATTCATTTAAAACACTTAGTCCTTTTATTACTCTGACGCAATATCCTGTTATTTGCATAAATATTAGTATTTTTGGACTCCTCCTTGGTGGAAAAAAAGCCTGTGAGCATACAACATTCATCGCTGCAGTCAGCCTGCATCATTATAAATAAAAACAAGTGAATGCACAAGTAAAGAAAAGAGGATGCAAACTTCAAGTGAGAAGTCAGCATATTAGGGTACCATTGCTGACCAAGCAGCGATGACTGGAGATACAGTACTCACTAGGTGTAATGGTCACTACACCGGACAGTTCAGTATCCCTCAACTGAATCAAGATGACTACACAGCTGCATTACAACATTACTAATAATCTGTCTGGGTTTGTGTTGTTGTGTTGTAGAATTGTTAAGTAATTCTATTACGACTGTGAATCACTTCAACAGTAGAATAATTTTGAAGAATAAAGCCGGTTTAGTCATTTCAGCCATTACAGGCAGGTCTCTGCTCTTGTTTATTCATATGCGTTAGTTCTTTCATTGGGAATTCCATTTGACTGGCCTTTGAGTCTAATCAATATTGCCAAGAAACTCTAAAGCTGTGCTAAGTGGAGACTGGAGATTGTTAATTACCACTAGGCTGATTACTAATTGATGGAGACATCACTTCAAACTTAACTCCAACCTTTTCTGTCTATCATTTGTTTTTGTCTTTAACACTAAGTAGGTTCCTTGTAATTTAACTAAAAATGGTGCCATGAAGTCGCTACTACATAATCAAAAGCTTAATAAAAAGTAAATAGTGAGTGAGCGTATTTATTACGGAGCCCCTGAAGTGCCATTAAAAACCCTGAAACTTAACGTTCCCATGAGGAAAAGGAAAGTTCTTCAGTTTTTTTTTGTTTTTTTTTAGACACATTTGATTATTTTTTTTTTCTTTTTCAGAAAAAGTCATTTTAAGCTCTAATATAAACATACAGTTGAGGTCACAGGTTTACATAGGTTTAAATTATCATACAAAATGCATGTTATTTTTTATTTAGTACTGACCTAAATAAGATATTTCACATAACAAACGTTTATTAATAGTCTACAAGAAAAAATAATAGCTGAATTTACAAAAATGACCCTGCTCAAAAGTTTACATACAATTGATTTTTAATACTATGTTGTTACCTGAATGTTCCACAGCTTTTTTTTTTTTTTTGTGATAGCTGGTCATGAGTTGTTTGTCCTGAACAGTTAAACTGCCCATTGTTCTTGAGAAAAGTCCTTCAGGTCCCACAAATTCTTTGGTTTTTCAGCATTTTTGTGTATTTGAATCCTTTCCAACAATGACTGTATGATTTTGAGATCCATCTTTTCACACTGAGGACAACTGAGGGACTCATATGCAACTATTACAGAAGGTTTAAACACTCACTGATGCTCCAGAAGGAAACACGATGCATTAAGAGCCAGGGGTGTAAACTTTTGAAAGAAGATGTGTACATTTTTTGCTTAAATATTATATTTCTTTTTCATTTAGTACTGTCCTTCAGAAGCTACAGGAGGTCCAGTGTACAGCATAAATGAGTACGCCCCCTCTGAATAAATCTAAAAGATGTATTTTCTTAATGATCACTAATATAATTCATGGAAAGATGGCAAAATTGAAATGTATTAACAATATACCTAATAAAAACAACAAAATATATGCCAATATTTTCTGTAAGTTAAGTAAATTGGCCAATTTTTTGGCCTGGTCTTTAATGGGGAGTGTTGCTCAGCTCATCTCTACAGAATCCTCCACAGCTGCTCAGAAGCATTTGCATTGAGTGAAATACACGTCCACTGAAAGATTTTCACCTTGGTAGAATGAATATCTTCATTGTCATGTTGAAAAAATGGCCAATAATGCAGGGAATGAGCAATAATGTAGCATCTTCTGTTTCAAGTTTTTGTATTACATCACACAGTGGTGTGTGAATTCATGACAGCATTGATAAAAGCACAACTCCCTCACCCCTTCAGCACTCATACATCCCTATATAAGAGCTCTACTACCACTGAACATCACTGTGGGAACCAGGCACTTCTCACTTCTCACTCTTCCTCTAGCAACACCAGAACATTTTAGATGCTTTTGGATCCAAAATTATTGATTTGGTCTCTTGAGTCCACAGTATGGATTCCCAAAAGTCTATATTTTGTAAATATGGGCCCTGTAAGAGATAAAATGAGTTTAGTGTGTTCTGGCTACAGTATGTAATTCTAGTGATGACAACAACCATGTCACTTCTGCAGGCTACGTTGTACTATATGAGATAAAGTGTCACTCTTTTCATAGCTTTCGCTGGCTCTAAGACACTTGGATGGTATTTACCCTAATCTTCAAATTCAAAAAGTTTACTTAACTTAATGCTAAATTTTTCCTTCTGGACCATCAGTGAGTGTTTGAATCTTTTGTAATAGTTGCATATGAGTCCCTCAGCTGTCCTCCGAGTGAAAAGATGGATCTCAAAATCATACAGTTATATATACAGTTCAAATACACAAAAATGCTGAAAAACAAAAGAAGTTGTGCAACCTTAAGGATTTTTCTGAAGAACAGCGGGCAGTTTAACTGTTCAACTGTTCAAACAAGGGACTCATGAACAACTATCAAAACAAACAAAAAAAAAAAAACCCACAGCTGTGGATCATTCAGGTAATAGCAAAGTATTGAGAATCAAGCGTATGTAAACTTTTTTTTATAAATTCAACTATTATTTTCTCTTGTGGACTATATGTAAACATCTTTTATGTGAACTATCTTATTCAGGTCAGTAATAAAAAGAAAAAAAAATAACATGCATTTTGTATGATCCCTCTTATTTTGGTAAAATAATTAACATTCTGCAATGTAAACTTTTGACCTCACCTGTATTTTCTGAGAATCAGAATGGATAATCTAATTATGTTAAAATGTAAGTATTGATTTATACATAAAACATACTACACAACTGTTCAAAAGTTTGGGATGGGAATTTTAATTTTTTTTTTCAACATAGTCTTTACATCGTCGAGTGAACCTATTAAAGGGAATATTCTGAAATATTATTTGAAATATATTTTAAATGACTTCTATTTTAATATATTTCAAAATATAATTTATTCCTTTTTAAAGCTGAATTTTCAGCAGTCATACTGCGGAGTCATATGATCCTACAGAAATCAGAAATATGAAAAAAATTAAAAATATGCTGATTTGGTGCTCAAGAAACATTTCTTATTATTACAAAAGTCAAAAACAGCTATACAGCTTAATATTTTGTGGGATATATGATTCTTTGATTAATAAACAGTTCAGAAAAGCAGAATTTATTTAAAATATAAATCTTTATTGTAACATTATACAATGATTTACTGTCACTTTTGATCAATTTAATGCATCCTTTCTTTTTTTTTTCTCTTTTTAAAGTTATATTTATAGGGCTTTTGCCTTTATTTGATAGGACAGTAGAAAGCAGACAGGAAAACATTGGGTGAAGAGAGGGGGGGCGGCATTAGCAAAGGACCTCTAGACGGGAATCGAACTTGGGTTGCCGGCAGCACACTTTGCGCTACATGTCGGCACACTAACCACTGCCAACTAATGCATACTTTCTTAATAGAAGCTGAAAAGGACCAATGTACATGCAGAGATCATTCACATTTATAATTCAAAGCCACTTAAATGTACACTCATGAAATCCCTTGAAATCAGCACCTATTTGTAACCTCCTTCCTTTTTCATTTAACCTAGAGTGTTATTTGTAGAAAAAGATCTTTCAGGTCAAGACCTCACTTTATGGCTTTGTCTGTATATAAACTCTCATATAGAGTTTTGAGCCAACACAGCGCCTTGCCAAACACTATCTCTGCCAAACAATCACTGCCAAACATCACTGGCAAACAGCACACGGGCCATTGCATCATGACTTAAGCGAGGGAGATGCACACAATCGAAAAGCCCTGTCCCCTTGCATCGAGACCAAAACAAAAGACGAAAGAGACTATGATGATCAAAGACTCAAATCTAAGACCGAGGACCTCAGGCCTGGCCAAGCAGGGAACAAAGGCAGCACTATTTTCAACCAGATCACTGTTCACTCATATTGACTGGATGAGGCTGCTCCTCTAAACATTTATGCTGTTAAGTGTTTGAATCGTCTCCTGTGCTGGACTCTCAGAGAGAACCAGAGGATATTCAGGGTCCCTTTGAAGAGTGACTTTGGCCAGCCCTCCCATCACCCTTGAGAAGAGTTCTGTAACTTCAGAGCGAGCCGTTTTCTGAACTTCCTCTCACTCTGACGACTCAGCAGAAAAGTGGTGCATAACTCGAGGACATGTATTATTCCCCTAGTGCTTACCGCTCTGCACACTGCCTGTGGGGCTGCCTTTGTATGGGCATTAATGTATTATTTACAGCCAGGGCTGTCTACGTATTTGATCATGCCTTGATTAAAACACGCACAACCTTGAACAATTAAGCCTCTTTTCTTCCAACTTGTGGAGACCAGATATTGAACTTCTGACGTTTCACTTCAAAACACAGGCCTAGAGAAGATTTATATCAAAACAAGGACAAAACTACAGAGTGTTAGCCTCAGCATAAGATCACACATAAAAATCTGAGGATTCCTCTAGAAATTAACACACTCAGTAAATTTACATGCATTAACTTACACTCTGATTATGTGTAATAACCTGACAACATGCAAATGCCTTTAACAGTGCTGTTTATCATATAAAAGGTAACAAAAATGTGCCTTTTACACAATTCACTGCAGTTTCCAATTGAAATTAACAACAGTGACAGTAAAACACTTGACAACCTTTTTTGGTTTTCACCTAAATTATTACTACATGGGCAGATTATAGATTAAAAGACCTATTCTGGCACAATTCTTGCACAGTACTATCAACTCAAAACATTTTTGCATGATAAACTAATACATTTTGGCATTTTCATCACAAATCCAGCTCCATATGGGTTTCCTGGTGTAGTAAACATGTTTGTTAGCTCACCTGGTACAGCAATGCACTTGCAATGAGGAAGAGTCCTGTGAAAAATGATCAACAAATTAATTAAATAAAAAATGGCCTGGTTGCTTCAGCAAATGCATTTTTATCTCACATTTGCTTTTGTCAATGCAATAATTTGGGTTTAGCATACACTGTAAAAAATAAAAAACACAATTTGTTGAGTCAGCTTAAAATAATTTGTTACCCTGCTGCCTTAAAATTTTAAGTTCAGTCAACTAAAATAAGTTTAGTCAACTTGAAATGTTAAGTCGTACTAAGTAACAACTTAGATATTTGTGTTTGCTAAACTTAAAAGCTGAGTAAGTAACCCAGCTGCCTTTTTAAGGTTTAAGTATAATTTAACATTCAAAGTTGAATAAACTTTTTTTGAGTTGACTGAACTTAAAATTTTAAGGCAGCCAGGTTACAAATTATTTTAAGTTGACTCAACAAATTGTTTTTTACAGTGTAGGTGGTAGGCTATTTTCAAAAAGGAACAGAGCATTAATGTTTTCGCGCCACTCAACCCACATTTAATTTCCAAACATACACGATACTTACAACAACAAGTGTGATAAACATTGCCAGATTAATGTCACAGGCATATTTTTCCAGTGAACCACCTTTTGTAAATGTACACTTTATCTGTTTATGTTTTGACTTAAAAACCAAAAGAAACCAACAAGTCCAGCACTGTACATGTAAACACTCTGAATAAGATAAATATAGATATAGTGTATTTGTTAACCTGTGTAACTGATCCTCACAGACATTTGTATGAAAAATGACTTTCTACCACAACTCACTGAGCAAGCATTAAGAATTTAATGGGTTTCTGATATAGCAAACTTGTTCGTTAGCTTACCTGCTACAGCAATGCACTTGCAATGAAGAACAGTCCCATGAAAAATGAGTCATGGTAAATTATTTCAAGCAAAAATTGTTGGTTGCTTCAGCAAATGCGTTTTTATCTCACATTTGCTTTTGTTAACACAATCGGTTGAGTTTAGGGCAATTAGCAGGTTATTTTCAAACGGGATAGAGCATTAATCTTTTCATGCCACTCATGGATTCATGTTTTTCTGTTTCGAACAAAACTAAACGTGCATTTTATGCCACTTACTGGACATTTCACTTTAAAATTCGGAGAAACGTATGTGAAAATGACTGTATACTAATGACTTTTTGGTGTAGTAAACTTGTTTAGCTCACCTGGTACAGCACTGCCCTTGCCATGAAGAGGAGTCCTGTGAAAAATGAGTCACAATAAATTATTTGGAGGGAAAAATGGCCTAGTTGCTTCAGCAAATGCGTTTTTATCTCACATTTGCTTTTGTTAACACAATCGGTTGGGTTTAGCGTAGGTGGTAGGTTATTTTCAAAAGAAATAGAGTATTAATCTTTTTGCAGCACTCAACCCACATTTAATTTCCACACATGCACGATACTTACAACAACAAGCGTCATAAATACCATATAGCGTGAATTTTTTCGCGCCACTTATCTAACATTTAATTTCCGAACAAACGTGATACTTCAAACAACCAGCGTGATAAATGTTGTCATATTCATGTTCATACGTTTCTAACTAAACGCGCTTTTAGCGCTACTTACTGGACATTTCACTTTAAAGGCCCAGTAAACTGTAACGCCAAGCCAGCAGAGGGAGCCCTCACCCCAGGACTGCCTGCACGCTCCCTCTGCTGCTTCTACTAGGTTGCGAAGTATTGCCAGTTTAACCTGCCTTACCAAGCGTTTATTTACTCTGTTGGATTACCTGTTGCTGTCTTGCTTTGTTCTTGGATATTGTGTTTTTGGATTACCCCTGTTTGGATTTATTTGCCTGTTTGGACTGATTTCAAGGTTTGACTATTATCTGTCTTTTGACTATCGCTCTCTGGATCGCCCCTGTCGGATTGTTTGCTATATTGGACTGCCTTCCGGTATCGACCCTCTGCCTGTTTTCTGTACTCTGTCTACTTTAATAAAACTACCGCGAATGGATTCTACTACTGCCTCAGCGTCCTTGTTACAGAATACTTTGCCTCCCATGAATCCAGTGGAAGTTACACGACACACCATGACATTTTCCATTTTGGTTTAAACAAAAACATATCCCGTTTCCTGCCACGCAATACCCCACAATGGACTCTTGAAAATTATATCGACCTTGCACTCCGACTAAGCGGATCACCTTTTACTGTCGGGATTGCGGACGAGGGACCCCGCAATCCCGCAGTAACCACCACACCACAGCCAGCTCAAGTCACGTCCACCAAGCCAAAGCCTGCTCACGTCATGCCTGCCACGCCACAGCCAGCTCAAGTCACGTCCACTAAGCCAAAGCCTGCTCACGTCATGCCTGCCAAGCCAAAGCCAGCTCAAGTCACGTCCACCAAGCCAAAGCCTGTTCACGTCATGCCTGCCACGCCACAGCCAGCTCAAGTCACGTCCACTAAGCCAAAGCCTGTTCACGTCATGCCTGCCAAGCCAAAGCCTGCTCACGCCACGCCTGCCGCTCCAGGGCCTGCTCACACCACGCCTGCCGCTCCAGGGCCTGCTCACACCACGCCTGCCGCTCCAGGGCCTGCTCACGTCATGGCCGCCGTCCCAGAGCCAGTCCACAAGATGGCCGCCATCCCCAAACCTGTTCACAAGATGGCTGCCATTCCAGAGCCAGTCCACAAGATGGCCGCCATCCCAGAGCCAGTCCACAAGATGGCCGCCATCCCAGAGCCGGTCCACAAGATGGCCGCCATCCCCAAACCTGTTCACAAGATGGCTGCCATTCCAGAGCCAGTCCACAAGATGGCCGCCTTCCCCAAGCCAGTTCACAAGATGGCCGCTCCAGAAGCTTCGTCTGTCCACGAGTCTACTCCAGAAGCTTGGTCTGTCCACGAGTCTGCTCCCAAGGCCTCGTCTATCCACGAGTCTATGCCAGAAGCCTCTCTTGTCCGAGAGTTTGCGCCAATACCTCCTGAGGTGTCAGAATGCTCTGTAGAACCTTCTAAGGAGGTGGCGTCCGTTAATGAACTCACTGCCCGCCATGTCACGGCCAAGGAGGCCTATCACGAACCCTCTGCCTGTCCTGCCGTGGCCATGAAGGCCATTCATAACTTCCCTGCCACACCTGCCCAAGAACCTGCGCCCACGCCCCCAGAGGTGTCAGCGCAAGCTGTAGATCCTCCCATGGGGGTGGCGTCCCACGATGAACTCTCTGCCTGCCATGTTGCAATCAAGAAGACCAAAGAAAGCATTCATGTACACATGAGTCCCACTGTGGATATCCCTGCTCCTGTCTGCTCTGTCTGCTCTGCCTGCTCTGCCTGCCCTGCAATGGCTCCCTGTTATGCCTGCTCTGCCTGCCTCGCCATGGCTTCCTGTTCTGCCTGCTCTGCCTGCTGCGCCACGGCTTCCTATTCTGCCTGCTCTGCCTGCCCCACCATGGTCCCCTACTCTGCCATTGCTCCACGGCCCAGGCCCTCCAGTACTACACGGTCTGCTACTGCTCCACGGCCCAGGCCCTCCAGTACTTCACGATCTGCTACTGCTCCACGGCCCAGGACCTCCAGTGTTCCACTGTCTGTCATTGCTCCACGGCCCAGGCACTTCAGTGTTTCACGGTCTGCTGTTGCTCCACGGCCCAGGACCTCCAGGGTTCCACTATGTGCCACAGCTCCACGGCCCTGGTCCTCCAAGGTTCCACTGTCTGCCACAGCTCCACAGTCCAGGTCCTCCAGTGCTTCACTGTCTGCAACTGCTCCATGGTCCAGGTCCTCCAGTGCTTCACTGTCTGTCCCTGCTCCACGATCCAGGTCCTCCAGTGCTTCACTGTCTGTCCCTGCTCCACGATCCAGGCCCACCTGCTCTACATGGACCTGGCCCTCCGTCCCACCCCCTGTTTTGCCTCTGTTCCCCCACCCACCTGGACTGTTGTTGTTTTGAGCGCCAGGAGTCGCTCCTAGGGGGGGATTCTGTAACGCCAAGCCAGCAGAGGGAGCCCTCACCCCAGGACTGCCTGCATGCTCCCTCTGCTGCTTCTACTGCTACTTCCTGTTTGGCAGTATTTAAAGACTGACCATGTGCTCAATAGGTTGCGAAGTATTGCCAGTTTAACCTGCCTTACCAAGCGTTTATTTACTGGATTAGATTGTTGGATTACCTGTTGCCGTCTTGCTTTGTTCTTGGATATTGTGTTTTTGGATTACCCCTGTTTGGATTTATTTGTCTGTTTGGATTGATTTCAAGGTTTGACCATTATCTGTCTTTTGACTATCGCTCTCTGGATCGCCCCTGTCGGATTGTTTGCTATATTGGACTGCCTTCCGGTATCGACCCTCTGCCTGTTTTCTGTACTCTGTCTACTTTAATAAAACTACCGCAAATGGATTCTACTACTGCCTCAGCGTCCTTGTTACATAAATGTAATGTCATTTCGTAGAAATAGTGCCACAGGCATGTTTTTCCAATGAACCAGCTTTTTAAATGTACACATCCAGCATTGTACATGTAAACACTCTGAATATGATAATTATAGAGTCTGAAAATGTATCTGTAAACTGATCCTCCCAGACATTTGTATGTAAAAATGACTTTCTACCACAACTTATTGAGGAAGCATTAAGAATTTCATGCCTAGATAAGTGAATTAACTAACACTTCCATTAGCGGTCATGAGGGACACGTTGCTGCGTCGTATTCTTAATTAAAGAACACACTCCTGACAGCTTGTTTCCCCACTCTGCTGGTAAATGAACCATATCAGATTCGCCATGTAGGTAATTATGAATGTTAATGCAGAGGGTTCTTTTCAAATGACGACCCTCATCGAACACTGGTAACATCCACAGTCATTTGCTCCTTCCTACCAGACATGCTTCAGCTGCGATATTATTTTTCATACATGGAAAGAAAAGCCACATTAAAGCTGGTGCTTGCCATTCCATGATCGGGGAGACATTACCTCAGAAGTTCAGACGTGGCATTACGCTGATATTTGCACTTATGCATGCTCAATGAACCTATGGGCAAGAACTAGAACCAAACTCAGTTTCACAAGACACTGAGCAACTGTTCAATTCTGTAAACAGTAATACACCTCTATGCTCCGTTAAGGAACAACTAACCTCCTTCTCGGCTCCCTCCAGACACTTTTACTCCTTCAGTCCTCCTCCACCTCCTCTTCTTTCATTTTTTTTTTTTCCTTCATCCTCTCTTTCCTCTCCATCACCCTCGCCCCCACAAGATTTGTACTTGCTAATGAGGTGCTAACTCCTACAAGGGAGATGCAGTACAGGACCTGCTTTTATTCCTTGTTATACTAGTCTTTCTCAAAACTCGTTTTTTCAGTTTGGACCCCTGTTTCATTGTTTTCTTAAAACAAAATCCTGATTTCAAAAGCTGACCTAAACTCTTGGTACACATTGGGAATTCACGGTTGCTAATGAGGAATTCATGTTTTGTTCTTCTATATTGTATTCTGTAAATCTATATTATATATCACTACTGACACTTCTGAAATATTAAAATATAATATATTAAAATGATCAATAAAGGCCTAGGGTAACACTTTACATCACAGTTGCAATGCAAAAACAGTGTGTCAGTTTGCTCAGTAAAATAATTACATATTAATTAGCTAATTAATATTGTTCTGTAATAACTGTTGTAATAACACTGTTACAGGGAATACTGCAATGCAAATGCGTGACCCAGTCTATAGTACATTTTTCACTTTTAACAACTGAACAATCAAAAAATAAACAAACAACAAACAAACAAAACATTTGTAGACAAACACATTTATTTACTCTGAAACATCCAAATTCTAATTACATTTAAAAAAGTAAAACAAAACAAAACAAAGGCAACAAAACAAAACCACAAAAAAACAGACCATTTGATAATCAGGCATATATAAATAATTATTTATAATTATGAATATTATTGTTTTTAGGAAAGAAAACAAAATAATAATAAGTATGTGTAATAAGTGTAATAAGTATGCTGACTGTACTACAACGCACCATGATTACGCTGTACAGTTTTACCAATGCAACTAGACGTTCTGAGGATACCAAAAATAAATAGCTATAATATGATGGAATTATTACACAGCCCCAGGGATAATGAGGAACCTGTTGTGAAGTATGACTGACTTCTCAGCCTGTAGCACAACACAGCTCACTCCTGAACTGATCCCATCAGACCCTGCGTGCAAAATCATCCACCTCCTGAAGACACTTTGGCTAACTTAATCCACCCATGTCAAAACACAAGGAGTCTGCAACGTACAATGTAACTGTGGTGGTCTCATGCAAATTTGTATTGTGTAGTTCCATTTATATTGATATCTACATTTAGTTAATGATAAAATTAGCTATTTAATTGCAAAATATATATATTAACATTCACACTTAATTTTGTTTTTATCAGACTACAATATGGTATATTTATGAAAGGCTTTTGTGGAAGCAGATAAAGTTTGTTATATTAAAACAAACTATTTTGAATCCTGTTCACCTTCAGATAAACTCACATATTGATGCTCAGCAAGAAACCCACAACCAGCTCAAACTGTTCAGAAAAACCACGGTATGCAGCAGTTCCATCTTTACTTGTCAGAGTTACAGTTTAAAATCAGACTAATCCATCATTCTGCCATGTAAAACATTAAATTAACGTCACCACAGAAGAATGGATTTTTCAGAGAAATCCGTAGAAAACGCTGATTAAGCATAAGAAGGTTACAACAGGAAAAAGATAAGGTTTATCTGAGTTTACATTCACTAGATTCCACAATGATGATTACACATAATATCATCATCCCCATTAATGACCAAGCTTTTTTTTTTTTTTTTTTTTTTTTTTTTAATATTAAACAAACTAAGTCATTCATTATTGCTTTTGGAGAATTTGACACAGTACATTTGGTTCATTTTATTTCTTTTCCTCGACTTTATGCAGATTGTGTGTTTAAGACTTATGGCAATAGCGGCCAACTTATGTATGCAAATAGATTCGCCTCTCTGTTGGGTGAGATTACTGTGAAGTGCTGCTATTTGCATTTGAAAATGATCCGGATTGGAGTGAGCGTGAGGCGAGGTGCAGTTAGGGATGATGGGTAAAAGAGAGCTTGCCACGATAAGCTGAAAATTGTGTTTGCCTAAATGCTTGCAGCAGCACACCTCGCCAACGCTTTGTAATTTCCCTTTTCTTTTTTTGTATCTGTCCTTTTTATGTACGTGGTTTAACAGTAACGCTGTTAACAGAGTTGCGGTTTAATACCGAGCCCTCTTTTAAATCTTCAGGGTGGCGTGATACCTCTGGCTGTGGATTACTAGTCCTCAACAAAGTCAGATGTCAGAGAGACCAGCAGTAAGAGTACCTGCAAATGCTCAAGATCACAATGAATTAAAAACACAGCAATAAACCCCTCCCTGCAAACCACCAAGCTAGTCTGAACACACCAGAAGAAATTTACTATTTGCTGTTTGATGTGGATTTTCCTGTGCTGTGTAGCATTAAGTGCAAACCTTTAAAGACAGCATATCAAAAAGGACAAAAAAAAAAAAACATGTAGGGGAGAGCAGGGACAATTTAACGCTCAATAAATGTAACATGAGCAATTACTTACACTCACAGTGGCCATATCAGTGAATGCACATGCTAAAACAAATCCCAAAATAAACATTAAATTTCAAGCGAGCTCAGTAAAAGTGATTTTTTAAGTTTTAGGTTTATCATTTGACAGTAGCTGACAGTTCAAAAGCTTTTGTTCAAAAGTTACATATGTTTTTATGTTTTCTGGACTGATTTTAAACACAATATTAGGAAAAGACTGTACTGATCCTGTATGTATGAATGCGACAGCTTTGCGGTCAGAAGAATTGAGTGTCCAAATTTACATCCAGTATAAAATTACCATAACTGCTAAAGTATGTTATTTTTGTATGTATGTATGTTCATGTATTTATTTATTTAGTGGTTTAAAGTTGAGTATACTCTTCGAAAGTTTGGGATCAGTAAGATTTTGTTGTTGTTGTTGAAAGAAATGTATACTTTTATTCAGCAAGGATGCATTAAATTGATAAAAAAAATTACAGTGAAGATATATTGTTACAAATGATTTCAGATAAATGTTTATGTAGTATTTATTAATCTTAGTTAATATTAAGTTCAAAATTGACCAATACATTATTAAATTAAAAATGTTATCTGTTGACGTTAGTTAATGTACTATGAACTAACATGAACATGAACATTTTTATTAAGTAACCAGTGTTGGGTGTAACCAGTTATTAGTTATTAGTTACTGTAATTTAATTACTTTTCCCTTGAAAAGTAAAGTAAGGGATTACTCTTATTTTTTCTGTAAATTAATTACAGTTATTTCCTATGTACTTGAACTTAATACTGTGTATAGACTGTAAAATATCTACATATACAATTCAACAGTGGATTTAACGCAAAAATGTACAGTCTAACCTTAAAATGCATGCTTTTTGTGTACCCTTCTCACTTTAAATACTTTGGTCAGTTAACAAGAAAATTGGTAACACTTTATAGTGTCCAATTCTCACTATTACCTAGCTGCTATTAGCAATAATTATTAATCTACTATTATGCAAGACCTTATTCTAAATCCTGAATCCTACCCAATTCTTAAACTTAACAACTACTTTACTAAGTATTAATAAGCAGTAATTACGACTATATTGTGGCAAATAATAGTTAGTCAGTATTGAGGATTGGACCCTGATCTAAAGTGTGACCAGAATAATTAATGTAGTTATCTATTATTTATTTGAAATAATTAAATGAACCGTTTTCAAGTTCATATAGGATTTAGAAAGTAATTAAGTAAGTAAATACTTTTTGGAGAAAGTAATTTGCACAGTAATCTAATTACACTGTTAAAGATGTAATAATTAATTACTTTTTTAGAGTAACTTACCCAACACTGTAATTAACGTTAAGAAAGATTAATAAATGCTGCAAAAATATATTGTTCATTGTTAGTTCATGTTAGTTAATGCATAAACTAATGTTAACAAATGAGACCTTATTGTAACGTGTAACCAATAATTTGTACGTACGTATACATGTATCACAGTTTCCACAAAAATATTAAGCAGCTAATTGTTTCTTGAGCAGCAAATCAGCATATTAAAATGATTTCTGAAGAATCATGTGACACTGAAGACTAGCGTAATGATTCTGAAAATTGCAGAAATAAATTACATTTTAAATTATATTAAAATAGAAAACAGCTATTTTGAGTTGGAATAATATATTACTGTTTTTATTGTATTTTTTTGATTAAATAAACCTTTAAAAAATGGTTTAAAAATTGGAATACAATGAAAAAACTTATATTTTTAATATAAAAAAATTAATAATAATCAATATCGAATATATTTTTAGGTATGCCCTGCTCTAATAAAGCCTGTCACATTTAAGGTATGTTTTGTATTTTTGTCTTTTGCAATTTGCGTCCTTTTATTTTAATTGTATCAGGGTGTGAATGACATCTGAGAAGCAAAAAGTAAAGCAACTGAGCAAAAACTAAAAAGGGCTATGGTTATCCCCCCGAGTTCCCTATTTCCTATTTACTTACATGAAACCACAAACTCAGCACAACCTCAGGAAAGAAATTAAACGTGAGGCTCCTACTGACCGTGATAAGAGAACAGCACAGTCTTGTTCATTCAGCGTTTTAGACAATAAGGGAGGAGATGCATGTCTACGAATCAAACAGGAAGACAAACAAACTTATTCGAGGTGATGTTAAAGGACTCCGAAGATCTGAGGTAATAAGACAGATATCAACTCTGAAACGAGTTCTAGAAGAGAATACAAATGTACCTCTCTCTAGCAAGAGTATTTCATTTTTCAACATTGTAAATAGACACCATAATGTCATATTATGGGTAAATAGAGTATGATAGAAAAGTAACATTGATCACCTCCCACATAAACAAATTGACATGAGAGTTAAATCTACCCAAATGAGGATTTTTCTGACATCAGCCATTTTTATCTAAGATGCGTGGGAGCCGCTCATGTGTATGGCACGTCGTGGTCGTCGCCGTCGTTAAAGCCCCGTATGAAATCTCACAGAATGGTGTGTCTCTACAGCACACAGACTCCTGGCTGAATCCCATTAAGCCTGCACAGCGCTGGGTAATGGGATCGGCCACGGGCCTTTATGTTCCTCCTCCCCCCCACTCCCCCTGCTTCACATCACGGCCTGCGAGGATCCCGCGTCTCAGCCAGGATAACGTGCCACAGCCCAAGCCACCGTCACAGATGAATATTCATTACCGCAGCTTTTTGCGAATTTTCTCCTGGATACGGCTGCCCCGCCACCCCTCCTCTTCCCCTCTGCTCCCCTGGCAGAACCGACTGAAGGAGAGAGAGGAAGTGGGGTGGGTGAAAGGGGCGACTGGGTCTCGTAACACCTCGGGGTCTGAGACATGTGTGCACAATTTCGATTTCATTTGTGTGCCGCTTTTTACGCGAGACGTTATGAGGCAGACGGAGAGGAATCGAGCTCGCGGAAGCAGAAAATGTACAATATAGGACAGTGAAATAGAGCTATGACAAAAATGATTGGCAGTGTAAAGGCTGAGCAACAATAAGTGCTGCATTTTTGTAAGGAAAACATTCATTATGAATGAAATTGAAAAGGAAGATGTGAGGAAACAAGGATGAGATATTCCTCTCACTCTGTTGTGAAAAAAAGTGGCAACAACACATTTCCAATGGGTAAAAGAAAAATATTTCAGATCATAATTGTCATCAGTGCAACGTGGTCTTATTAGCATACATACTGACACATTTTGTGTTTTTACTTATGAAATATACAAGAACATACAGATTTTTATGAATCCTATTATTCAATGTTATTGAATTCATAGGTTGATTTCATTTTTTATTACATTTATAATAAGTTAGAAGAGTTCAATACACCACCATTTATAGGTTTGGTGTTGGTAAAATGTTTAAATATGTTTTTGAAAGAAGCCATTTATTTGACTAAAAAATATGGGAAAACAATAATATTGTAAAATATAGTTTTTTATATGTTTTTATTTTAATATATTTAAAAATTTATTTTGAATTATAAATATTTATTTCTGTAACACAATGCTGAATTTTCACATGATCACGTCACATGATCCATCAGAAATTATTTTAATATGCTGATTTGGTGCACAAGAAACATTTTTTATTATTATTAATGCTGAAAACAGTTGTGCTGCTTAATATTTTTCATGGAAAGTTAAAAGTTTAGTTTAAAGTGTGATAAATTTAATGTTCTTGGTGAATAAAAGTACTAATTTCTTCAAAAAAACAAAACAAAAAAACTTTTGACTGGAATACTGTATGTTACCTAATTTATACCTATTATTTTGTTAGAATTTGATATATAATGTTATAATGGTAACACTTTACAATACATTTCATTAGTTTACATTAATTAACAACGTAGTTAATATTAACTAAGAATAAACAACACTTCTACATGATTTATTAAACTTAATTAATGTTAATTTCAGCATTTACTAATGCATTATTAAAATCACAAGTTGTGTTTGTTAACATCAGTTAATGCACTGTGAATTAACATGTTGAACTGTATTTTTATTAACTAACATTAACAAAGATGAATAAATAATGTAATGAACATATTGTTCATTAACAAATAACACCTTGTTGTAAAGTGTTACCTTTATAATTTTATAATTTGACATTATAACAGTTTCATTCTGTTACACTAATATTTAATATTTGGCGAAATTTGATGCTAATTGAATTCAAAAATGAGTGCTAATTACTTTATTAATTAGTTAAGTATATTAGTCCCGTCTGAATTTCATTTATAAATACATATCCAATTAAACAGTCTTTCTCTGGCAAAGTTTCTTAATCATTTAATGATAAATGAGAGTCCCGCTATGGAGATTGTTTCAGAATATACTCAGTCATCTGCTTAGTACCCTCGTAAAACTTTCAGTTCAACTAGTCTAGTCTTCGGATTTGTATTTTGTTCTATTTGTATGCTTCAAACTTCGTACTTTATGTGAAGTGTACTGAGTGACGTAAAAGAAACAAACTGTCCGTTTCACAAAAAAATACATACACTTTAAGCACAAATACACTGGTCAGGCAACACCTTGACCTTTGACCCTCAAATTACTCTGTACTTATACTACTGACCTGGGCCAGCAGCTGAGGGGAAACACGTCTGCGTAGCACAAGCGCTCAGTCTTTGTATCCAGCGAGAGCCTGAAGCCTTCTTCCCTCAAGCCAAGTAACTGCTATCTCAGCAGCCAAATTCAGCTTTGAAGTTTCTGCAAATCTCAGAACAAAAGCATGAATTATTCCTATTTTTATAACTGCATTAACCGCACAGTAATAAATTGATTAATCTAGTCTGATGGGGAACGAATATAACAATAGATATAAAAAGTTCCCTTTTTATCGGACAAAAGAATGTTTCTTCGTTCACATTAGCCTCTCTATTTGCCTTATATGTTATTAATTTACCAAAACCTTCACAGGGCAGATTTTTAAAAGGAGGCGGAGAACGAAAGAGAGTTTGAAATGAATGAGAATAATACTGACCTTTGCCAAGGGTGATGGATGAGAGAGAAACGCTCACTGGCATCCACTGCACTGGAGACGTCACCATGACAACCCTGACAGCCGCGGCAGCGCGCATGAATATGTACGACCCACATCTGGACAGCTGCTTTAGCCAATGCACTCCTGGTTAGGGCGTGTATGTGTGTGAATGCATGCACATTTGCATAAGTGTGTGTGCGTGTCACAGTGTTCCATTCCGTGTGTTTTTTACTTAAGAATTGATTTATTAAACACGTACATTTTTAAAATGATAATGCAGTACAATAAATGTTAAAAACAAAGTGACAAGCTGCAAGCAAAAACAATTTCTCAGTCAATCGGCCATCCAGCCAAGCCTTGCGGGTAAAGATGTTTTTCCAACATTTCCTGAGGTGAACTTCACTTGTATTGTAATACAACTTGGTCAGAATGCATCCGTCAACTCACGGCAGTTTGGCGTGACACATAATTACTGGCTACCCCTTGGATGTTTGAAACCATATGGTTTCTGACCCGTTTTTCATTTCAAGTCATTTTCAATTAGAGAAATGCACGAGAACATAGCGGGCGAAAGAGGGCCGTAGCATGTTCTGACTTCATCCATCACACCATTTAATCTGAGGGGGGAAAAGACATGGCGTAAACCAAGAAAGAGAGCGAGAAAGTGCGTATTCTATTTATACAGCATCTGGACTCTCTTTTCAGATTATTTGTTCTTGGTGCACCCAGCAGTGTATGCGCGCACATGTGAGAGAAGCAAGGGATAGAGAGAGAGAGAGAGAGAGAGAGACAGAGAGAGAGAGAGGAAGGGAGGGAGGGTGGCTTTGTTACTCTTACTCAGTTCACCTCATTGAATTGTAAATAAGGTGTGATATTTTTACAGAGGGGAAAAAAACCTGCACAGCCGGTGCACAGCAGACAGGCCGTCTGAATGTCTGAATGTCTGCCCGCGCTCTGCCTCTCCTCCAATGTAACTACAACACTCAAAAAATCTGCAGCCTCGGCCAACGCGTAAGGGAAATTTGAGTTTAAACATGCAATTCTTAATCACAAAACAAACGGAAAAGCAGCCCGCCGCATAAATCTAAACATTGCGGTTTGAGCACTAAATTCATTTACAAAGCCCTGGATGGATGAGCTGACTATCAGTGACAACTTAATGAAGTTTAAGTATGCATTTAAAATGGGAAATATTTATGGTCCTTTTTCCGTTGATAAACAGTAAATGCGTAAAAGACTTCCAGAATACTTTTAAACTAATACTGTCAACTTAATCTGTTACCAAAGCAATGGTTTAACACACAAAAAAAAAAAAAAAAAAAAAAAAAATCTTTAAAATTTAGACGTTAAAACTAGGCTAAGTAAATTTAGACTTTAAACTAGGCATGTAACAATATACTGCTCTGCTGGGTATGAACGAAAAATATTAGGTGGCCTTAACTAATGTGTACTTACATTTAAATTAATCATTTGATACAATGTACTTATTGTGTACATACATATTCTTTATATATAATCTATATATCGCATCATAAAATTCACTGATGGTAAATGGACTATTTTGACGATGCCTTTCTTACGTTTTTGGGTTCTGACAGTGGTATTTACGTGGCAGCCAATGAGACAGTCAAAATCCTCCCGGTTTTCATCCAAAATATCTTAAATTGTGTTTCGAAGACGAACTAAGCTTTTACGGGTTTGGAACGACGTGAGGGTAAGTGATTAATGACACCGTTTTTATTTTGGGGTGAAGTAACCCTTTAAAATTGTCCAAATGGAGTTCTTAGCAATGCATATTAATAATCAAAAATTATGTTTTGATTTACGGTAGGAAATTTACAAAATATTCTCATGGAACATTATCTTTACTTAATATCCTAATGATTTCTGGCATAAAAGAAAAATCAATCATTTTGACCCATACAATGTTTTGTTGGCTATTGCTACAAATATACACATGCTACTTTTGTCCAGGGTCATATTTATATACCGCTGACCAATTTCTTACACCTTAACTCATCCTTAAACCTACCCTTACCACCAAACCTGTCTCTAACCTTACCCATATCCCACCTCAATAGCAGCAAAAGTGTTTTGCAATACAATATGATCACAATAAGAACATTGTACTTATTTTTTGATGTAAGTATGTAGTAGTTAAGGCCACCTAATATAAAGTGAGACCAGAAATGGTGATAAGATTCCCTTTGCTGTATCTTTAAAAAAAAATAAATAAAGGAAAATACTGAAATAATAATGAAACGTGTTGGTGGAGGTGTTTAAATATTTGATATTCATTAAGTGGTCAATACTAAGCTTATATTCACAATACATGTAGTACAGACTCTAATTTTCCGTATTGAATTTGCAGGTGTTTTACACGTTTTTTTCAATTGCACATTGCACTCTGTTTTAGAAACATGTCTGTATTATATCAGGAAAACAAGGTATAAAATCTGTTGGTGCATAGAGCTGTAACTTTTCAAGACGTACTAACATGTACAGTTGAGGTCAACTTGCAAAATGTTAATTATTTTATCAAAATAAGAGAGATCATACAAAATGCATGGTATTTTAGTACCTACCTCAATAAGATATTTCATATAAAAGACATTTACATATAGTCCAAAAGAGAAAATAATAGCTGAATTTATAAAAATGACCCTTTTCAAAAGTTTACATACACTTGATTCTTAATGCTGTGTTGTTACCTGAATGATCCACAGCTGTGTTTTTTTATTTAGTGATAGTTGTTCATGAGTCCTTTGTTTGTCCTGAACAGTTAAACTGCCCGCTGTTCTTCTGAAAAATCCCCTGAAAAGAATTTCAACAAATTCTTTGGTTTTTCAGCATTTTTGTGTATTTGAACCCTTTCCAACAATGACTGTATGATTTTGAGATCCATCTTTTCACACTGAGGACAACTGAGGGACTCATATGCAACTATTACAAAAGGTTCAAATGCTCACTGATGAAGGAAACACAATGCATTAAGAGCCCTATCATCTTGAATGATCTCTCTCATTTTGGTAAAATAATTAACATTTTGCAGATTCTGTACCTCAACTGTACCTTTAAGATACTAATATGCACCCTTTTAGAGGTAAATAAAGTACAAAAGTTTATTTTTTGTAAAGCAACTGGCCCACTGGCAGCTTTTGTACCTTTTTTGTGTCTGAATTTTTATACATTACATTATCTGTTTTTCTTTTCTAGAGATTTTATTCTTACTGTGTAGCGAATGTAAGCATCGTAATAAATATGTGTTCATTAAAAACTTGCTTGCTTCTTATTCATTAAATGATTAATTCACCCCAAATAATAATTCTGCCATCATTTACTCACACTCATGTTGACTTGCTTCTTTTGTGGCACACAAAAGGTGAATTTTCCATTTAATTAAAGTTAATGGCTACAGAATCAAGCAGCAAAATGACAAAATAACAGCACAATAAAATGATTATAAAAGTGGTCAAACTTGTACACTATGCATTCCAAGTCGTCTGAAGTATTTGTGTGAAGAACCGACCAAAATTTAATTAGCCATTCACTGATAATTTTCCCTTTTGATCTGAAATAACTAATAGAAGTCACTACAAAAATGGCAATCAAACACAAACATCATTGCACTTTTAATGGCACTATAGTTTATTTAAAAGCTCAAATGGAATGGGAGATTTTCAGTAATGTTCAGGCTGTTCTTCAGACAAAACTCTAGTATAACGTTGGATCTGTTGGAAAATAGCGCATTCACTTTTATTAGATGGAAAAGAGCGGTCATGAGAGTCTTTAAAAATTCTTCATTTGTGCTTTAAAGAAGAAATAAAGACATGAAGATGATATAAATGATGGCAGAACTTTGTTTTGGAGGGATGAACTAACCTCAAAGATGTTAAACACACAGTTGTATGAGAGCTGAATCATTTCTATAACATTTCCCCACTGTTATAGCTTTAGTACATTCTGGAGCTGTAAAGTTGAGCCCCCAAATTTCCCATACTGTGTATCTCCCTGAATATTTTCCTTGCCTTGTTGCTTTTCTCTGCCATTGTCTTCCCCAGTCGCGGTCGAAGAGATGAGCTATTCTTTAATTTACCAGGAAGGTTTGAAGATCTCAAGTTCATGTAAACAGCACTGACACTGAGCTTCTCGTCTGCTTTTGTCTTCTCTCCTCTTTATTGTAGCCCAAGGTCAAAAGATGCCTGAGACTGTTGAATCACCTCAGAGGATCCTGGTGTCTGATGTGAACTCAACCTCTCCACTTTGGTAGAGCATGTCCTCCCTCTCATCTCCCTCTTTCTTGTCTCGCGCTGTCGGCTCTGAAAACTCTTCTATCTCTCCCCTGTCCTCCGTTCACCTTCTTTTTCAAACATCATCTGTCCTCTCATCTGTCTCTCCACTCTTTTTAACTATTCACTCTATTCTTCTCTGTGGCTCACCTTTTTTCTCCTGCGTCCCTATATCTCTGTCTGCGTCTAAGTGGTCTGTGAAAGGGCAGCTCTTTTGAGGGGACCAAAGGGTTGAGGGATGACCTTGCTCTGTAGGTACAACACAACTGAAACTGCTACTCTGCGGAAGAAAGAAGGAGAGAGTTTGGTTTTACTTGTTTGAAGTGAAGGTGGACGGCCCTTTGAACCGCTGCTCTCATAAATAAAGGTTCCTTTGAAAAAGCAAACCTGGTCAAAACAAGAGCATCTTGCAGGTGATGGCGGTAAGCTTGCAGACTACAGATATGTCACAATCTCAGCTCTGTCTTGTTGGTTATGGAAATCGGAACTTACGCATTTGCATTATAAAGAGCAAGGTATAAAGTTTAACAAATGCAATATTATTTTTTTATGTTTAAAACTAATTTTGTGAGAACACTGTCATGCAGCTTTTTCTGAAATGTGTTGTGTAACACTTTCCACTCTCATAGTTCAATGCAAGAATTCAGCTTTACCATATTAAGTGAAACACATGTCTGTTCATGAAAGGTCAAACCCGGGGTGTTTATGAATATTCAGATGACACATGCAAAGTAAATTACAGTTGTTTGCAGCAAACTTCTCTGAACCCTCTTGAACCCAATTTGTTGTGTTCTGAGTTTTTCAAGAGGGAATATTTTTTGAAGTACAATCAGTTTAGAGGCTCGCACAAATAAAAGTGCAGGTGTAATGTTCTCTTTTTTTCGAAAGAACTTCCAGCAACCTATATTAAGAAGTGATATGGTGATATATTGAGGTTTAAAATATTTTCCATTTAGCTGCAATATAACAATTAACACATAAAACATCAGAAAAAACAATATTGGTAAATTAAAGTTATTCATAAAACATTTCTCTAACATACAACCACAAGAAACATTAAATTATTTTTTTAAAGAATTTTGGAATTTGGTAAGATTAAATGTTTTTTTAAAAAAAAGTGTTTGGAATTTTAGTTTGGAATGTGGTAAGATTAAATGGTTTTAAAACATTTTTGGAATTTTATTTTGGAATTTGGTAATATTTAATATATTTTTTTAATTGTTTGGAATTTTAGTTTATTAATTAATTAATTAATGATTTTATAAAATGTTTGGACTTTTAATTTGGAATTTGGTAAGATTAAATTATTTAAAAAGTGTTTGGAATTGTAGTTTGGAATTTGGTAAGAATAAATGATTTTATAAAATGTTTGGAATTTTAATTTGGAATTTGGTAAGATTAAATGTTCAAAAATTGTTTGGAATTTTAGTTTGGAATTTGGTAAAATTAAATTATTTTTTAAAGTGTTTGGAATTTGGTAAGTTTAAATTATTAAAAAGGTGTTTGGAATTTTAGTTTGGAGTTTAGTAAAATTAAATTACTTTAAAAAGTGTTTTTGATTTAAAAAGTTAAAAATTAAAAAGATTTTGGTAAGATTAAATGATTGTTTTAAGTGTCTGGAATTTTAGTTTGGAATTTGGTAAGCTTAATTTCTTTTATGCGTTTGGAATTTTAATTTGGAATTTAGTACAATTAAATTACTTCAAAAAGATTTTGGAATTATTAAAAACATTTGGAATTTTATCTTGGAATTTGGTACTATAAACTTTTTTAATTGTTTGGAATTTTAGTTTGGAATTTGGTAAGATTAAATGTAAAAAAATGTTTAGAATTTTAGTTTAGAATTTGGTAAGATTAAATGATTATAAAAAGTGTTTGCAATTCTAATTTGGAATGTGGTAAGATTAAATTATTTCTTTTAAGTCTTTGGAATTTTATTTTGGAATTTGAATTTAGTTTTGGAATTAAATGTTTTTTTAAAAAGTGTTTGGAATTTGGTAAGATTAAATGATTAAAAAGTGTTTGGAATTTTAGTTTGGAATTTGGTACGATTAAATGTTCAAAAAATTGTTTGGAATTTTTGTTTGTAATCTAGTAAGATTAAAAGTTTTTTTTTTTTTTTTTGGAGTTTTAGTTTGGAATTTGGTGTTTGGAATATTAGGTGTTTGGTATATTAGGATTTTGGTAAAATTAAATTATTTTAGAAAAGTGTTTGGAATTTGGTAAGATTAAATTATAAATTATTATTATAAATTATTAAATTATAAATTATTATTATAAATTATTAAATTATAAATTATTATTAAATTATAAATTATTAAAAAGTGTTTGGAATTTTTGTTGGTCAGATTCAGTTATTTTTTTAAGTGTTTGGGCTTTTACCTTGGAACTTGGTAAGATTAAATTATTTTATAAAAAGTGTTTGGAATTTTAGCTTGGAATTTGGTAAGATTAAATGATTTTTTTTTTTTTAAGGGTTTTGAATTTTAGTTTAGAGTTTGGTAGGTTTATTTTTTTAAGTGTTTGGAATTTTAGCTTGAAATTTAGTAAGATTTAATTACTTTAAGAAGTATTTGGAATTTTAGTTTGGAATTTGGTTCAGTTTTCTCCAAAAGTAATTGATAGGTATGTAGTAGTTGTCAAAACACACTAAACCATTTTAAATGAAATGTTTTTTCACACAAACATTAAACAATGATGACTCATTTAAATGGATTATATGGGGGAAAGTTTAAAATCTGTTATTATATTAGTCACATCAAATGATTTGTCTCAATTAAAGTTGTTTTCTAAAAAATCCAATCATATGTATGATATCATCATCATCATTATTAATGTTATTTGTTTATCAACATTAGAGTAATAATATTAGAGTATCATGATAAAAAAAAATAAATTTAATTAATATCATAACGAAAAATACTGCTTTAATTGACAGATAAAATGAAAAATTAAAATATTAGTAAATTTCTGATTTAATTCACTGATGAAATTAATTAGAAATCATAATGACAAGCAAAGAATATTACATAGGTGCCAAACTGCAGACTGGATTCCCACACATAGATAAGCCAAATTCCATAATAGCAGTGATATTATAGATGCAGAATCCCCATTAACAGTGCAAATTTGACTAGGCTTAATCTGCCAGTCTGAAACCATCCATAAAAGTATTTAATGAACTGACCCTTCGGCCCGCTCACCCCAGCTCATCCCCCCTACCGCCATCCACCGCCCCCCTTGTACCTGGAACAGTGCCCTGCTCATCCCTTTTATGTGCCCATGAGACAGAGCTGGCCCCTCCAAGCACACCCCCCCACCCCTGTCACAACCTCCCCCCACCTCCCCAAAAGTGTCACCCAGTCCGCCTAACAAGGGTGAAGGCCATATGTGACTCTCTCATTAACGACTACATGAAAGAGACAAGAAGTACAGAGGGACATCTGGGCCTGACTGAGAAACAGAGGAGAGAGAGAGAACTAGAGAGAGAAAGCATGAGCGAGAGATGAGCAAAGCACCAAGTTGTACAACATGCTATAAGAGAAAAGGCCCTTACACATGATTCGCAGAAGTTGCCCAAGTCCAAGTCTGTAATTTATTTTTAATATATTTAACTTATTGTTTTATTTATTTTCAATTACTTCTCAAGTCATGCAATGTATGTTTGGTATACTTTTTTCCAACGGCTTTTTTTATTATTATTATTATTTTATTATTATTTTTTTTTTTAATGGTTATTTATTTATTTGTCAGTGTATTATGCACACAACCATTCAAGAGTTTGAAGAAGGTAAGAAAAATGTAAACAAGGCTGTATTTCATTGATCAAATATACAGTAAAAACAGCAATATTTTGATTTTTTTATTTATTTTTTTTAAATAACTTTACTATATATTATATATTTAATATATAATGTATTTAAAGTCTTCTGTGTCACATGATCCTATATAAATCACTCTAATATGCGGATTTGGTACTTCAGTAATGTTTTTATTTTTATTAATGTTAAACAGTTGTGCTAATTAATATTTTTGTGGAAACAATGGAAACTTTTCAGAATTATTTGATGAGTATAAAGTTCAAAAGAACAGCATTTATGTAAAATAGCTTTTAAAATACTATCTTTACTGTCACTTTTTATCAATTTAATGCATCCTTGCTGAATAAAAATTGTCTCATAAACAAATACACGACCAGTCAAAATCATCAGAGAATCCTGAAAAAAATGTACTCAACTTTTTAAAATGTTGATGCTAATAATAATAATAATAATAAATGTTTTTTGAACATCAAATCAGAATATTAGAATGATTTCTGAAGGATCATGTGACACTGAAGACTGGAGTAATGACGCTAAAAATTTAGTTTTGATCACAGGAATAAAATAGTAAAATAGTTATTTTAAATAGTAAAAATATTTCAAAATTTAGCTGTACTTTGGATCAACTAAATGCAGGCTTGGTGAGCAAAAGAGACTTCTTTAAAAAACATTACAATTCTTACTGTTCAAAAACATTTGACTGGTAGTGTAAATTAAATGAATACACTATATATAAATATATAAACACCTAACTGACTCAGTTTTGAACAGTACTGTATTTGTTCGATTATTTCAACTTGCCGTTGACTTAATGTATTCATTTTTTTTACATTGACAGTTTAGAGATAAGCTGTAGATTTCAAAACATCATTATTTGTAGCAGATTGTATAAAATTTGCAGTGTTTAAAAAAAATGTCTTCTCTACAGGTTTTTGTTGGTTTATAATGGTTTATACTTCCCACTGTCTTGTTTTCTAACATTGAAAAATCACCTCTCTGTGACTACATCTACATGCTGCTTGCGCAAAAGCCATGCTGTCAGGTGAAAATGCCTTAACAGTGTTTAAAAATGTGAGTGTTGCCGAGAGCAGGAACCACAACAGGAGAGAGGACAGAAGCTACAGTAGATCAGAAGAACAACACGCCAGAGATCTACACCTACCAACCAAGGTGAAGCAGCACGCTGCGTGCAGTCAGCACTCGCTTTCAAATGTACTGCGGGCCGACTAATAGGACATCACCGCCCGATCATTTCTGCCGCGGAGTGCTGACAGAGATGTCGTCTGTCTCTCCGACAGCCTCGGCGGTAAATACACACACAAACACGCGGCACATTGCATGCTGTCAGTGGAGCAGGTCCCAGAGCTAAATCAATCCCAGGATGCAATGACACTCCTGTCATTTCCCACACCTCTATTCCCACGAAGACTTACAAGTACTGCACGAAACTCCATCTACCAGCACAGGCCTCACTCACTGAGAGCTGACAGACAGGCCTGTTTAATGTGCCCCTCTCCGGGTGTGAAACAGGTTTGTACTGACTATATTCAACATCTAAAGCCACATTTCATAATGCATCTGTCTTCAGGCTGTTCAGAACATTCAGTACTGTACATTTGTCCACAGACTAAAGCGTTTCTTTACCACAAACAAAGCAAGCCTATATGTGACCCTGGACCACAAAACCAGTCTTAAGTAGCATGGGTATATTTGTAGCAATAGCCAAAAATACATTGTATGGGTCAAAATTATCGATGCCAAAATCATTATATTAAGCAAATCATATTTCATGAGGATATTTTGTAAATTTTCTACCGTAAATATTTTTAAACTTAATTTTTGATTAGTAATATGCATTGCTAAGAACTTCATTTGGACACTTTAAAGGCGATTTTTTTCCACCCTCAGATTCCAGATTTTTTTATCTCGGCCAAATATTGTCCTATCCTAACAAACCATAAATCAACAGAAAATTTATTTATTCTGCTTTCAGATGACGTATAAATCTCAATTTTTTTAAAAAAAAAAAAAGACCCTTATGACTGGTTTTGTGGTCCAGGGTCACGTATGTTATAATTAAGCAATAAGGCCATGTTATATTTTAAGTATTCCAAAATAAAAGGTAAAAACAATTATTGCTTTGATTTGACCAATGTTATTATTGTTAACTATAATAATAATAATAATAATTATTACTAAATGAAATAAAATATAAATAGCAGAAGAAAATTTGTAAAAAAAAATTAAAATAAAATAATAATAATAATAAATTAATAAAACTAGAAAATAACAAATAACAGAAATAAATAAAAATAATAAATACAAAAATACTAAAATTACTAAAACAATTACCTTAACTGAATACAGCTGAAAAGTAAAATAACTATAAAGCTAAATAGAAATTTAAAAAACTAATAAAAATAAAAATCACTAAAACTAAAAATAGAACTTATTAAAATAAAAGCAAAGTTGAAATGCATTGTTTCTACTCTTTAGGACCTTCCATTTTCAGTATTACAGTACTTTAAACACTGTGCCATTAAAACTGAACTGAAACTAATTTTTTACAGGATCCTACAGATAATGAGTTGCATAACTAAGTCTCTGTGGAGATTATAAGTGCTGGAGTGAAGGACAGAGGTGACGTTGAATTTTATTTAACACAGGCAGACTTGTGCAGACCTTTTTCTGAACTTTTCATTCCTTCTTTTGTGAGCACTACATATCCCTTTTCCATTAGCGCTCTGCAGGAAGAGTGAGGAAGGTTACGGACGCTCCATCACGGTGAGGGCATCCTGGACCCCCTGGTCTGGCTAAGAGCCCTCCCTCCTGGGGTACTGTCAGGGGGAACAGCTGGGTCCCTACACTCTTTGACCTCTAGCTTTTAATGGCAGATCACCTTCCTCACTCCAACCCCCACAAATAAACTTCACTTCAGCAGAGCTGGTTTACTTCACTAGACTCACCTGACTTAATAGTCATGTGACATGTTGTTAGCATTTCAACTTTTTGTGCAGTTTTTTCCTTGAGACAGCATACATTTGCTTGCTTTTCATAGTGGTTTGCTCTTTTAGTCCAATTTTTAGAATCTGTGGTCTCATTGCCTAAGGGTATTTGGATAGACCTGATCTCCAGAGTCATCAGTCTTGGATTGAATGATTAATCCAATCCCAAAATTGACCACAACATTTTTGTTGTCTTTGCATGTCTGAACAAGAAAAAAACATAGAGACGTACTGACAATGGAATACATTCTGAGAGTTTTCTGACCCTGCATAGACAGCAATGCAACTGACACGTTCAAGGCCCAGAAAGGTAATAACGACATTGTTAAAACAGACCATGTGACATCAGTGGTTCAACCATAATGTTATGAAGCTACAAGAATACTTTTTGTGCACAAACAAAACAAAGAAGACTTTATTCCACAATTTCTTCACTTCCACAGCAACACTGGCCACCATTCAAAAGAGTACCATGACGCACTGATGAAGAACAGTTGAATAAAGTCATTATTTCTGCACACAAAAAAATATTCTTGTAGCTTCATAAAATTACGGTTGAACCAGTGATGTCACATGGACTATTTTAAAAATGTACTTACTACCTTTCTGGGTCTTAAATGTGTCAGTTGCATTGCTGTCTAAACAGGGTCAGAAAGCTCCTAGATTTCATTAAAAATTTCTTCATTTGTGTTCTGAAGATGAATGAAGGTCTTACCGGTTTGGAACGACATGAGGGTGAGCAATTAATGACAGATTTTTTCCATTTTTGGGTGAATTATCCCCTTAAGGTATTTAAAAGTACATCAAAGATGTGATTCATACAGAAAATAACTTCTATGATAAACACATTTTCAATTACAGAAAATATTTTGTAGGGCTTAAAGTCATAAATGTATGGTGCAACTATGTCGACTGCAAAAAAAAAAAATATATATATATATATATATATATATATATATATATAATAAGCGGAAGCATTTTTATTTCTGAAATATTAAAGTTAATTTAAAAAACAATGAATTCACTGAGTATAACAGATAGAAAGACTGACTCTTGTTGACTATAAATAAATTGATTATAATTGAATAAATAAATACAGTACATACATTTTATTTCATACATTTTTGGTTTACCCCTTTTTATTATTAGAGTCATTAAATCATTTTTTGTTTTATAAAGTTATAAATGTATAGAAAGATTGACTATAAATAAATAAATACATATTTGTTTGCCCACTTTTTATTATTGGAGCCATTAATTAAAAAAAAAAAAAAAAACATAACAATAAGCAGAAGCATTTTCCTGTCATTTAAAAAAGTCAGTGTGTTACTATTTGTAAAAAATAAAAAAATAAATAAATAAGAAATTATTTAAATTATTATTATAATTGATAGATAGATAGATAGATAGACAGATAGATGGATAGATGGATAGATGGATATATATATGTATATATAGATAGGGAAAAAACAAGCAGAAGCACTTTTTTCTTAAATATTAAAGTCTAATTAAAAAATCAGAATAATAAAGTCAGTGTGTGACTGTGTAAAAAAAGTTATAATACATAGAAAGATTGACTATAATTGACTACAAATAAACAAATATTTGTTTGACCACTTTATATTATTAGAGCCATTAAACCAAACTTTTTTGTGAATGTCATAAATGTATAGATCACAATTTAAAAAAAAAAAAAAAAACATAACAATAGTCAGAAACATCTTTCCCCTAATAACTAACAAAATCTAACTAACTAAATAAACCAACAAAAAGTCAGTGTGTTACTCTTTGTAAAAATTAAAATAAATAAATTATAATAGATACACAAAGTGAAAATCATTAATTAATTAATGTTCAATGCATCCTTTCATGATCTGTACACAGGCTGGTGTATCCTGACGACATCTCAGGACAATGATCGGTTATATATTCCTCATGCAAAAACCTACAGCATGTCCTTCAATACCTCAGTGTAATCTTCCTTTTTCTGTCTGTCTCTCTCTGCTTTTTATTTTTCAAGGAGAGACAGCATGTGAGCTGCTCATCTCAGCCCGCGGTGTGTGTGTGTGTGTGTGTGTGTGTGTGTATGGCGGCTGGTAGAGAGAGTCCCTTGCACAGGTAAATTATAACTCTCACAGAGACAGAACTCGTTAGCCGGCCTGTCAATCAACATGAGGCACGTTGGGGAGGCAATCACAGCGTCGCCAGCAAAGAGGTCACCTATGAAGACATTCATTTTCAATTCATCCATCAGATCAGCGCTGAAATCAATTTACCGCACATCAACGACATTGGGCTGCCCCCATGGCAACCAACACAGCACAAACCTGGGGGAATTCAAACTATTCTGACTCGCAGCACATCTGATTACCAAAACACCCAAATGCTATTAAAGTGCAGGACGTCGCTCTAATCTACCACTAAATAATAATCCAACATTAAACATATGCTTAGAACTAAGTAAATATACGGCTGATTGTGATTATTATCTTTCTCGATAGATAACTCCTTATGGATTGGGCAGTGAGCTGACTGTTCGGATACGCTCGCTCTCTCGAGCGCGCTGAGAGACTCGCGCGTTCTCATTGAGATGCAGTAGGTGACATGCAGGCCACAGGGAGATTCGATCAGCGGCGTGCGTATTAAATTAGTTGTCGGCGTTCTGCATATGTCAGCACAGTAGTTCATTAATGGTGTTTGTTTTTGAAAACCTGAAGAAATATGATAAAAAGGCTAGATAAAGGAGAGGATGAATGAGGATTGGGGGAGCGTGGTGAAAGATAGAGGGAAAGGGGATGGCGAGGGGATACAGCTGAGTCATCAGAGCACCAAGGACACCACACTCCAGATTTGTTTTTAATAATACTTAATAATAAATTCATTTTTAGGATTTTTATTAAATAGACGCTTTCAGGCATCAAATTATAATAGCAGATGAAAATAGGGCTGTAAGGATATTGAATTTTCAGGACATGATTATTGTAGCCACAATAATTCAGAATAACGATATATTATGATATGTATATGAATCTATACTTTAAAAAATCTATTTTTTTTACATTTTTGACTAAGGAATCACACCACTGCATACAAAAGGAACAATTACGCTAACCAGAAGAGACTAAAATGCTGACTGTTTTTATCTTAGTACAGCGCCAAAGTACAACTTTTGAGTATAACAACATATTTGTGGTCCTGGACCACAAAACCAAGTACCATAGTAATATTTTAATGGTCAATAATACATTGTATGGGTCAAAATGATCAATGTCTCTTTTATGCCAAAAATCATTAGGATTTTCAGTAAAGATCATGTTCCATGAAGATATTTTGTAAATTTCCTACTGTAAATATATCAAAATGTCATTTTTGATTAGTAATATGCATTGCTAAGAACTTCACTTGGACAACTTTAAAGGCAAATTTCTCAATTTTTTGATATTTTTCCACCCTCAGATTTTCAAATAGCTGTATTTCGGCCAAATACCATACATCAATGGAAAGCTTATTTATTCAGATTAAAATGATGATTTTACTCCAAACAAGTGTTTTAAATAACTTCCTTCTGTGAACTGATTGTTATTATAGAATGAGGCAGAAATTATATCTTTGGATATGTCGATTAGCATTACCTTATAAAAACATATTCTTATTTAAAAACCTGAGATGGATTGAAGACACAGATAAGTCATAGTGTTGCAATCATGCATTGACTGTTATCATGTTTCATCTGATTTTACTCTTCTACAGTGATAACTGGATGCCTACAGGGATTTCCCGGAACTTCATAAGTTCTATTACTCTTATGAATCTCACTTGTGGACTTTCTGTGCAAGAGCACACTCTGGCGTCGCGTATGAATGAAACAAATTACATGTGAGAGTGTAGGCGCTGCCACTGTATTATTATGTGTAGTATTCATTTGTAAAGGGTTCATGACATGAGAAACCAAATTTCCCTTGATCTTTTGACATAGAAGAGGTTTTTGTATGCTTAAAAGAACACTCCACTTTTTTTGAAAATAGGCTCATTGTCCAACTCCCCTAGAGTTAAACACTTGAGTTTTACCATTTTTGAATCCATTCAGCCGATCTCTGGGTCTAGCACTTTTAGCATAGCTTAGCATAGATCATTGAATCTGATTAGGCCGATAGCATCTCGCTCAAAAATGACCATATATAATGACAATATTTTTCCTATTTAAAACTTGACTCTTCTGTAGTTACAATGTGTACTAAGACTCACGAAAAATGAAAAGTTGTGATTTTCTAGGCTGATATAACTAGGAACTATACTCTTATTCTGGCGTAATAATCAAGGAACTTTGCTGCCGTGCCATGGGTGCAGCAAGCGCAATGATTTTATGCAAAGTTTGTGTAGAGTTGCAGAGTTGCAGCCAGCAGAGTTGAAGCCCATGGTACGGCAGCAAAGTTCCTTGAAATAGGAAAAATATCAAAACTTTTTGGTCATTTTTGAGAGAGATGTTAACGGTCTAATCGGATTCAATGATCTATGCTAAGCTATGCAAATTGTGCTACTGCTAGACCTGGAGATCGGCTGAATGGATTTGAAAACGGTAAAACTCAACTGTTCAACTCTAGGGGAGTTGGAAAATTCAAAAGAGTAAAGTAAACTTTAATACATCCTGCAAGTTTCATAACTTAAAATGTCCTCATCATCAATAAAAAAGCATTTATGTAATAACCCTCAAAAAAAAAACTTGTGTCCGAGGTGCAAGGTGACACCCCCCGGGGCTCAGTCGTTTGCATAAGCACCGCCTCCAGTGCAAGACACCGACTAATAGTAACCTTCTCACCATAGGTCCTGCCCACTGGTGTATGGTCACTTAACGGCTGATCACTTAAATACGCTGAATGTGTCGTGTTGTGTCAAAAAGCAAATAGAAATTACAATCAATACTACTATCTTGTCTATATCTAGTCCACACGCTTGAGTCTGTCGTCGATAGGACAGATGGAGTGAAAGAACGTTCGCTTTGACGCGTTTGGTTTAAACAGCTAATTTGCGTCTTGATATCAGAAGGATTCCAGCATACGGAACAAGTAAATATTTTATTTTAAATGCCGTCCCGGATCGTGTTTGAGCATTGTTTGGAGGATTTTGTTTTGTAATCGAGGCACCGTGTCACGGAGAGTTCACAAAGAAACATTTGTTGAAAGATGAGGCGGTACTAGATCTGGCTGCAGCTGCATCACAAACTGTAAGTAAATGATTTCATAATGCTTTTTCTGAAAATGACGTTTTTATTATGTTGTCAAAACACTCACATGCTATAGCGAGGGGGCGTTGATACTGTTTCCTATGCAATGACATTAGCCAATCATAACAGTGGCCGATTTCTGACAAGCCTTAAAGAACACGCCCCTTAAATCAGGTTGTTTAAGACAGAGGGTCAGAATGAGGGTTAAAAATAACAATTTTTCCACATATTAGTTTTTTTTTTGTTTGTTTGTTTGGTTTTGTTCCATCAGGTAAGATTTTTTTTATGTTTTTGAAAGAAGTCTCTTATGCTCACCAAGGCTGTATTTATAATACCAAAAATACAGTAAAAGCAGTAATTTTGTTAAGTATTACAGTTTAAATTTTGAATATATTAAAAAAATGTAATGCTGATTTTCAGCAGCCATTATTCCAGTCTGATGTCACATGATCCTTCAGAAATCAGAAATATTTCTTATTAATAATAATTAACATTATTATTATTCATAATGTTGAAAATAGTCTTTGGTGCAAATTTTTGTGTGTCTAAAAACTGCTATACTAAAATTCAAAATTTTGTGGTAAGATTTAATAAAAATATATATATATATATATATATATAATTTATTTTTTTTTTAAGAAGATTAAGAAGACTATTTTTTAAAAGATTTTTTTCTATATAAGAAGATTTTTTTCCCAGCAAAGATGGGAAAAAAGACATTAAAGACATTTTTATTTCAAATAAATGCTGTTTTTTTAAACTTTCTATTAATCGAAGAATGTACGTTTTTACAAAAATATTAAGCAGCAAAAACATTGATAAAATTAAGAAACATTATTATTATGAGCATTAATAATAACGGAAAATAACTGACCACTAAGTAAGCAATGAATGCTAAAAATTCAGCTTCACCATTACAGAACAAATTATATACAAATAAAATATTTAAAAACGTTCAAATCGAAAACCATTATTTTAAATTGTAATAATATTAAACAATATTTGCCTTTTTTACTATGTTTTTGATCAAATAAATTAAGCCTTGATGATCTTCTTAAAAAAAACTTTTGACTGGTAGTGTGTTCATGTGTATGAATATATGTGAATACGTAAATGTGTGTGTGTGTGTGTGCATGCATATTTATTTATCTATCTATCTATCTATCTATCTATCTATCTACATATATATATCAATGATAATTTAATGAATGGTAGGCTTACAAATGTCTTGCTATGCGAAATCCTAAAATTGAATATGCACTTAGATATATGCACTTTTTAAAGTATAGTACAGTTCCTAAGTTCTCGTCTTCTATACTTTCATTGCACAGAACAGATGCCGTTCACTCCCCCACCCCGACATGCAGGTGTGACAGTGCCAACAAACTGGATGTGTGAGGATAGGTCTGCAGGCCATGACAGGGTGCAGAGGGGCACAGATGCACATCACATTGCTATAACATAACTCACCCCCCTTTTCCACCTCTCGTGCTCTCTTTCTCTCCATCCAGCTCTTTTACAGATAAGCACGAGGCAACCCAGGGAGCGAGAGGCGTCTCAGTGGTCCCGCAGGCTCATCTTTGAACAATAGAACACCTGAGATTCAATTAGAGCAGGTTAACAGGAGAGGCGAGGGAGCCTCATTAGCGGGCCTCTGTGTTTTCCGTGGACAGGTAACAAGTTATCTAGCATCTGATCGCAAAATGGGTGACAGGATAGTTATTCTCGCAGACAGAGACGGGCTGCCATCAAAATGTCATTTGATCGGCCTGATTTGCATAATTACAGAATTTACAAAATCTTAGATGAGTAAATCTCCCGTCCGTCACACTTCCCAGACATTTCTCCGGGCACAGCTATCCCTTTCAGTGAATAATCCTTCAGCTAAGCAGTAAAGTACAGTCTCAGGAGAGAGAATCTATCACATGAGAAGGTTTGGCACGGTCTCAGAGTGTGACACCGCCGGTGCCGCGGCTACTGCTCAAACGGGCTCTGGAGGAATCGCGAATCTTTGCATCCTGCCACACTCGCAGCGTATTATTAAAATTCATGTGCGTTTAGCAGAATGCCCCTGCGACACTACTAAACCCCTGCTGAGACCAGCTCAGCAAAGCGTGCTCGAATAACGCTGGCTCAATGTTGATGTAACACTCATCTCCGGGAAGGTTTAGACAAATACAGTGACGATTTCAGAGTCTAACACCTTACAGTAGAACCAAGTGATGAGAAGTGGAAAAGCGGACGTCTGCCAGCTGAGTGACAGGGCACAAACGAAAGAAACCGAGTGGCGATTTGACTCAATGCCTCTTGTGTATGTGGCTTGAATAGCCGCTGTGTTTATGCGAAGCGTTTCAAAGTGAACAGAAGACACATCACTCCACGCTGTGTGCAACAGTGAACGTGTAAGGAGCAGAGGTTAATTTCACAATCAGCTGAATAACTCAAAATGAGGTCTATAATCGCACACTTGTTAAGGTGTGTACAAGAAAACAACATTAAAAACCAACAAAGACTTCTACTAGTCATTTACTGCTAGTGTACTGCCACACAACTGATTAATTAAAATGAAAAACAAATGCAGCAATTATAACATTGTAATAAACAAATAAATACCACAGATCTAAATAATTAAACTGCTTATTTATCTAAATATATAGAACATGTAATAATCATTAAAAATTGAAAAGCTTTGCACATTGCCTCAGAAATAAATTAAAAAATAGAGAAGATGAAAAATAGAAAAATTATAGCCTGGACTCTAGTGACTGCTGAGGCAAAGGTGTTTCTTTCATCTGCACTAGAAAAGCAAATATAAATAAAATATAAAAATATAATTGTGTGCTCACATGCACTATAAGCAACAGTTGAATATAAATAAATCAATGAATAAATAAATCAAAGATGATTGGCTTATGGCAGTAAGCAACAAGTGAAACCATCATGCAGGCTAATAATAAATAATAATAATTAAAAAAAACATATATTATAATATATATAACTTACATTAGCAACAGAACGTAAATTTATAGGAACCAATAGAGATGCATTACAAGTTTACATTAAAAATACTGCATATTAAATACATCATAATACTTTAACTTTTAAACAGAATGTAAAATTATAGGAATCTTTGGAGATGCAATATAACATGTTTATATAAAAATATACTGTAAGGTCCCACTTTATATCAGGTGGCCTTAACTACTATGTACTTACATTTAAATTAACCATTTGATACAATGCACTTATTGTGTACATACATGTTTTTACATTGTACTTTTTTTTTTTTAAAAATACACACGTGTAATTAATTAATTACTGTAATTACATTAATTACATACACTGTTGACCCACCCATAAACCTACCACCATACCACCAAACCTGTCCCTAACCTTACCCATATCTCAACTCAATAGCAGCAAAAGTGTTTTGGGTAACACTTTATTTTAAGGTGTCCTTGCAACACATTACATGTACTTACTTTTATAATAACAATAAATTATGCATAATTACATGCTAGTAACCCTAAGTCAAACCCTGATCTAAAAGTAACCATATAGTAAGTGAATGTAGTTAATTAATATTACTCAGTAGTTAAATGTATAATTACAGTGTAACAAGGACACCTTAAAATAAAGTGTAACCGTGTTTTGCAATACAATATGAACACAATAAGCACTTTTTTTGTATTTGTATTTTATTTTTTATTTTTTGGTAACACTTTAGTATAGGGATCAATTCACACTGTCAACTAGATTTACTTATTTACATGCAAATTACTAGCATATTGGCTGTTTATTAGTACTTATAAAGCACATATTCTGTATGACCATATTCTACATCCCTAATCCTATCCACTACCTGAACTTAACTACCTTACTAATCATTAAAAGCAGCAAATTAGGAGTTTGAGGCAAAAGCCATAGTTAATGGTTTGTTAAAAAAGAACTGGACCTTAAAATAAAGTGTGACCGCTAAATATTAAATGTATGCTGTTCAAACTATAAAGAAAATGTAACAATCATTTGTGTGGATTACAAAAGCAATGCACTTCGTGTTTCAGAAATAAATCAAATATTAAATCAACATTTTCAAATACATTTCATATAATAAATCACAGCATACTGCACACACTTTCCTTGAACATCAGTGATGTCAATGAAAAAAAAACAGCCTTTTTTGTTAAAGTAACATAAAATCAAAAGCGTGCACTCCATTATCACTGTTTGTGGAAACAGTTACAGCAAATGCTGTGAAAAAGACAAATATAATCCAGCATCAGAAGACCAACCACTGCTCCAAGTCAAATGTAACTTGGAAGGACCTGCCAAACTGTAACGCCATCTAGTGGTTTAGAAGTCAGCTCAACAAACAACCTAAATCTAAAGAAAGTCTTAATAATATTGCAAAAAAATCTAATGCAACTTTTAAAGGTGTTCATTATTTACAGATTTGCTAAATGTATGATCACAATGGATGCATGAAAATATTCTAGTTTACATCAGCACTGCAAACCACTCGTTTAGAGCATTACTGCAAAAACGAACAACCTCTAAGTACAACACAGGCCTACATGAACCAACAATCTTTCCAAGACCAGCCGCCATGGGTTACTGGCTAATTAACCTCTTTTGACACTCCTTACGTAATCAGATCAATAAAGATCACTAAAGTGCTTGTGTAGGACATGATGTACCATCAGCATCCTTGTTCTTCCTGTGTAAGGAGGACCATCTCATTAGCCGTAAAGGACAACTTTAACTCAAGCAAGGAGGAGGGATCCTTATGCACTTTGTTTTGCACTGCTTCAAGGCATATGGGGTGTTGTACGATGGGGTGGGGTGCGAGACAGATTTTGCATGCAGATATTTTAAATGCAATTGTCTTCTTCGCACGGGCAAGCGAGGGGCTCTTTGGAAATTGACTTTTTGATTATTCATTTAGTGCGATAATTAAATAGTCCTTGCCCTGGGAGCGAAGAACAAGTGAACCATGGCGAGGATATCTAACAGGGCTTGACGGATCCTTTAAATAATGTTTATTTATCTCCACTAATATTTTGCTGCCTAAACAAGACTCGGTGCTGCTCTGTGACCCGTGGCTTTCATATCAAAACTTCTGGATTCGTCTCATTTTGAAGTGCTTGCAAAAACGGTGTAAAGTTTAGATGAAGTCTCCTGGATCTTCATTAACTTTCACATTCATTTATTTCTCTTCTCTGTTTGACTGCAAAATAAAGTACAGCCTTTTAGACATTAAATCGATAAATCACATTTAAAATTGATACATAAATCTCTTGAATTAAACAATGTCTGCGGTCTGCGAATCCATCCAGTTGTATAAATTAATACATGAATACATGAACATATTCATTGCGAATCTGCTTTGTGACACATTATGCGCTGACCTCAGTGTATTTCAGCCCGAGATGTTATTATACTTTAATTACGGCTCGGTTTTACCGTGGCCCTGCGTGAGGAAATTCATGTGTTTGAATGTATTTACTCCTTTCTAATGTCAATCCTTTTAGAGCTCAACACAGGTCTGAAATTTGCAATTCCAGTGATATGTTAAAAACATAACCAGCCAGAAGATATAAAAGTGAATGGGAACCGTTTTCCAAGCCGCTTCAAAGTTTCAAGTAAGAGAAAGAAAGCAGTCGGCACATTCACAGCAGCTGTGGAAATAAAATTCAGCTCCGTATCTGAAGCGTCGCTGAAAGCTGGAGAAGCAGAGAAGATCTTTTTTCCAAAAAACGTCGAGACAAAGGAACATTTTCAAAAAAAAATGAGTAAGTTGTATAATTATATTCTGTTTTCTTTCATTGTAAAACATGCGCACAGATCTTACCTGAACCGTCAACACCAATAGCGTGGTTACTTGTGAAACAGCGCTACTTAAGTTTAATAGTTTTAAAATGTTTTTTTAAATGGTGAAGCTCTCTAAAATCGAATTTTCTAAACCGCCAGTACCATTCTTGGTAATTTATGAAGTTCTCTAAAATACACAGCAGAACTGCCTAATGCAAATACACTGTGAAAGTGGAATGTCAACATTATAAAATGAACATGAAGTCTTTACTTTAGTAAACTCGAATAAACTTTCTTGGTGTTCGTATAACGTCTTTCAGCGTTCGGAAGTCACACACATATTTCTCTGCCGGCAAAAGCTATTATTGCCTAGTTGATTTTGTTTACCAGGGCTCACATGCTTAGGCAGTCATCCGGCCATCTTCAACAGAAGATCTGCTCAGATGAACTGCGCTCGCACACTTTACTGACTCGAGGTGGAGACGTCAACAAAACCGCGCTTGTGGAAATAGAAGAGTCCTCGTTATGCAAATTCAAGACACACTGATAGGCACGTTTTCTGTTCGTGAATTACTAGCCTTGTCACAAGTCAAATTACATTTGAATAACCTTTGAAATTTTTTTTTTTTACAGAGACGTGACTTCCGTGCCAGTCTTGATTTGGCCACTGGTCTCAAAACAGGCCCTGTTGTCCTGTTTGTATAAATTAAGTGGCATCATTTTCATAAATCTTATTCAAATGAAGTTGTGTTACATATTCAATCGTACTGTGAATTCACGTGAATAATTGCAACAATGAAAATGTTACAAATTTAAATAAAAGCCATTTGAATTGTACATTCGCTCATAATATATGGAAAGCAGTGTTATTTAGTGTATATTTTAAAATGATTTTCCACATTCTACAATCATCAGTGCAGAGATATGACAGATCATTACTGCAAGGTAACATTAATAAACATGTTTATGTAAGTCAGTATGTATTACTTGAAATATATAAAAACTTGAGGTGGACGAGAGACAGACTAAAAGTACAAAACTTTTGGGACGTACAGTAAAATATGAAGGGAAGTGAGAATAAAAACATTGGAGAGAAAAGAATGAACATAAACCAAACTAACGAAAGGTTATCTGGCGTACACGCTTGCTTTGTGCTGGAACGTGCCTACAAACGCATAACTTCGATCTCATATTTGTTTATCAAACAGAGAACTTGTGGAGATAAATAAAATATCCGTTTAAATATTTACCTAAATGTTAATGTCTTAATGTAGAGTTAAAACCAACAAAGAGATTTGTTTGGATCAGTCTAAATTTCGATGACCATGCCAATGTTATTCCTTCAAAAAATTCAGAATTATTATGTTTTTTAAATCAGTAAAATATCAATTAGTTAACAGAAATTTAAATATTTAAAAATATGGTAACACTTTATTTTATGGTTTCTTAACTAGTTGCTTATTAGCATGCACATTACTAGAATATTAGCCATTTATTAGTACTAATTAAGCACATATTAATGCCTTATTCTACATTACCTTATTCTACATCTCTAATCCTAACCAATACCTAAACTTAACAACTACCTTACTAACTATTAATAAACAGCAAATTAGGGATTTATTAAGGGAAAAGTCATAGTTAATAGTGAATAAGTGTTCCCTATTCTAAAATGTTAGCATATATATATATATATATATATATATATATGTATATACAACTTCATTAGTTAACATTAGTTAAAATGAACGCATGAGCAATAATTCTACAGCACTTATTAATCTTAGTTAATGCTCATTTCAGCATTTACTAATGCATTATTAAGTTGTGTTTGTGATTTTATTAACTAACATTAACAAAGATTAATAAATAGTGTAATAAATGTATTGTTCATTGTTTGTTCATGTTAGTTAATACATTATTGTATTATATATATATATATATATACTATTTATAATATATAATATATTTGTGAAATTACACAAAAACGCATAACCACGGAAATATTATTTGTATTCATGTGTTCCAGTATTGTTTGGATAACATGTGAAAACATTTATTGAAAAAATTAATTTATTGAATAAACAAAACACATGAAAGTCATTTTAGCCAGCACTCTAATTGTGTACAGTATTAATGTTTAACACACATTTATACTGTATTTTTCATTTAGAAACTGCTAGGAAATTTCACTATTAATTACAAAGAAACAGCACTTGAAGTACTAAGCCTGAAATAGTATTTTCCTGTAAAACATGCTCCAGTAATCTGTTTTACAACTTCAAAAAATCATTTTTTACAGTGTGGAAATGTCTATTATACTGCATGAAGTTGTTTTTATCTACGTACAAGTCCACATTGCTCACTACCGACATGTCACAGGCTTATATCCCACAAAAGTAATGAGTACCTCAGTGAGCAGTTCTTACCTCTATCCCCTGCAACCCTTTTTAAAATTGTTGAGGCTAATTTCAATATTCATGAGTTCTCCACAGGCTCAGTTCAGCAGTTTCCATTAAGCATTAATTAGGTGCCGGAGGGGGAAGCAAACACAAATAAGGAGCTGAATAACTAATTAAGGTGTTTGAAATGCTGGAGGCCTGCAATCCCACTAATGGCTGGTTAGGCAAGGTATAGGAGGAACCGATCCCACAGACAAGATCCCCACGAGCACATACACAACCAGCGGAAATACACAAAACACACAGATGATGACACAGACACACAAACAAACAGCAAAGTTTGGTGCGATTCGGTGGTGAACAACTTGTTTTGGTGCTCTGCGGATTTGCGCCGTTCATTTCGGTGCTGAAATTTTCAGGCTGTGTACATACAGATGTTGCCCAGATGTGGCTCGGCTTGAGAGAGAGAGAGAGATTAAAGACTGCTTATTTTCACCCATTGTGGTTAAGCATATAAAATATATGAGTGTGAAAAGATCTGTTGTTGCCGTTTTATGCGATTAGGACTTGTTATACCATGCATTCGGCATTTGGATTTAATAATCGGTATTTTACAGACTACATACAATAGTATAGAAGAATAATTTTGTAATATACATGCATAAGCACATTTATTTGATTCTAATGTGTCCAGACGAACCTAAATGCAGATGTTCCCAATGCATCTAGAATATCATTTCCATGTTATTAGGATGCACTTTATTCATTATCATATGCTTAAGGTATAAATAAAATTATGTGCATGTCATTGTGTTTAACGTGTTGGACAAGTGAGCTCATTTGTTGTAAAGCGGACCGCTAACATGAGTAATCTCATCACATTTTAATATGTTACTGTCATGCTGACAAATTCTCCAAGTGGATGAATTCAATTACCATAACTTGTGTAAACAAGGAGGTCATTGAATTTCAGTTAATATAATCTGCTTTAAGGAACATTGATATGCATTTTGTTCTAATAATAATATTAATACGAACAATGCAGCGGTGAACGTGAGGTTTTGGACGGCACGCTGTGTAAATGTTTGTGTATTCTCTCTCGGGCTTTCAATGACACAAAGCGCTATTTATTTTCTCTCCACGTTCTATTTTCATTAAATCTATTTGTCCCATTTGGCCAAAGCTTTGCGGCCTCAAAGTCTAGTCTTAGAAGAGGATCTGCAATACATGAGCAAAATAAATGATATTTCTACAGAGGCATATCTGTAGACTGGGGAATATGATTGGAATTGACCTGATGAATCCTAATCAGGTGTTTTAGGTTTAACCCCGCCGAGGTCAGATTACTGAACTCACACCGGCGCTTTATTTGAGCAACGGGATCAAAATACTGAACCGCACAAAGCAAATAAATTTCCAACTCTCCAAACCTCTTGCTCAGATACGTCTGTGGTAGAAAACTGACACACTTGTGTGTTTTTTTGTGTCATGAGTACACACATGAAAAGAACTGTATTGTTCAGAGAGCTGTAATGCTGAGTAATACTTAGATATGCATTTTACCTGAGCTTTCAGTTGTTTTCACTTTATTAACACTTGGGAAATCTTTAACAATTATTAAATACAATTAAATAATTAAATAAATAAAATAATTAAATAAAACAAAAAATACATAAGAAAAGAAAAAAAGCTAAAAAAAAATCAGACAGATAAAATATAGGCTAACTGTATTTAATATTTATATATGCTATTGTACATCAGAGTTATTATAGTTAACTAAAACTGAAATTAATTAAAACCATTTGTGACCCTGGACCACAAAACCAGTCATAAGGGTCATTTTTTTTACTGAAATTTATAAATAAGATTTCCATTGATGTATGGTTTGTTAAGATATGGCAATATTTGGCTGAGATACAACTAATTGAAATTGTAGAATCTGAGGGTTCAAAAAAACTATGTATTGAGAAAATCACTTTTAAAGTTGTTCAAATGAAGTTCTCAGCAATGCACATTACTGATCTAAAGTTTTCATATATTTACGGTAGGAAATTTACAAAATATCTTTATGGAGCATGATCTTAATTAATATCCTAATGATTTTTGGCATAAAAGTAAAATCGATAATTTTGGCCCATACAATGCTACAAATATTCCCAGGCTACTTATAACTTGTTTTGTGGTCCAGGGTCACATTTAAATACATTTTTATTACTTAAAATAAAAAAAAAAAATGTACCTGAAGCTGAAATTTTTTTGTTTCAGCTGGTTGCCAATTTAAATACTATATTAACTAAAACAAAACTGAAATAAAATGACTTTAGAAACAATATAGACATATATCAAAATAATTCTTTAACACAGAAAACAGAAAATATAAAAATAAAAACTGACTGAAAATATTAAAATAGTATCTCAATGTGTGTATATAAAAATAAATGGAACTAATCTGTTAGTTACTGAGGGGAAAAAAATGTGTAATTAAATTACAGTTGAAAATGTTAATGATTACAAAGGGGGTTACATCTGAATATTTTCACACGCAGACTTGCTGATTGATTTCTTTCCAACAATTGCATTGACTGCTCTCAAAGACATTAGCGTTTCAGGAGTTTAGGACACAGAACTGTTTTATTTCTTATTTGGGTTTATGAACATGCTTTATTTTTTAAATTAAGAGCTTTTTCCAAGGCATTGTTATATGCCAGTGTTTCCTGTCATAACTATCCAAAGATGTGTTTTAAAATGAAATTATTATAATCTTAATTCAAGTTATGAATTAAGCCTGCTTTAAATGTTTCAAAATGCATAATGAGAAATTTTTCATTAACAAAGTAATTAAAATAGTTACATTGCTTATTACATTTCAAGTAGGGTAACTTGTAATCTGTAACCAATTACATTTCCAAAGTAACCTTCACAACACCGGTAATATTCAGATATAGATTTAACCTTAGCTTTCAGCTGTGTTCACTTTAATGACATTCAAGAAATTTTATTTAATTAACAATTCTATGCAGATCCTGCCAAGCCTCCGGCCAAGAAGAAAGGAAAACAAAAAATACAAAGGAAATAAGAAAAATTACATTTAGTAATCAAATTATAATTGTATATCAGATTTATTACAGTTAGCTGAAACTGAAAATTAAAAATATTTGAAATATTTTGATGTACTACCAGTTTGATGTACTAACTTAACAGAAACAAAAACTGAAAGAAACTGAATTATAAATCTAACAGGTTAAAAATTAAAATAGTATCTCAACAATATATATATATATATATATATATGTATAACATTTATGTAAAAGAGTGTAATTTAGTCATTATAGTAAATAAAGCAAAAGTGAATTGTCATATCAGTAAAAATGTTAAGCTTTAAAGTTAATAACAATAAACAACTAACAGATCATCAACATTTTTTTAATAAATAAGAGACAATTATCAATTTAACCATTCAGAAAACAACTTACAATTTTGGGAAGCAGAGTAAAAGCACCTATTCTCAGCTGAATAGGTCTTTTCACCACCATCAGGCGGCTCATTACGGTGAACACAGAGGATTTGCAGCTGTGGGAGAAGTGAGACCGCACAGATCCTCTCCTCTTGAGAACCCGTTACCCCTTTCAGGCCTCCGCCGGCCCGTCAGACCCAAGACCGTGATCTGAGCTCTCAACCCGACCCACACCACAGCACCCCAACAGCCTCCAGCGGTCCACGCTGCTCGCCCCTACCTGCTGTGAGGGGAACCGCTTCAAATTAAACTAATTATTCCAACACCCAACAGTGTGCTGTTCTCCCAAAACCAGGGCAGTGCCCAAAGAGCAGCCTTTTCAAATACTTAATAAGACAGAGAGCAGGGTTTAATTTGTCTCTCTCCTAATTTGAAATGCAATACATCCTATCTCCAACTAAGAGGTCACCGGTTTATTCTTCTCAGACACAAAAATCTTGTTAAAGCTAGTCGAATTTTGACAACCACGGATCAAAATGAGCAATACAGAATTTGAAACCATTCAGCAAAGTGCAACAGATGTTTCAGCAGCATGACGGTGAAAGAGATTTCCTGTTTTCATCTCAGACAACATTTATTTAGATGTGTTCTGGACTATTGTTATAATACTGTAAAAATACTATAATGAATTTGGTAATGATAAGGTTCATTAGTTAACATTAACTAACTACATAGTCATTCGTTGTTTGTTGAAATTAACATTAACCACGATTAATGAATGCTGTAGAAGTATTGTTCATTCTTAGTTCATGTTAACTAATGTAGGTAACTAATGTTAAATAATGAACCTTATAGTAAATTGTTACCATGAATTTTAATCTGTTGTCAAACTTGTACTTTTATATCAAATATATATATAAAGTTAATATACTAAACTTGAATTATCAAAATCTGCTTTTTACCTTAAAATAATTTTAACCACTATAAAAATGGAAAATAATAATTATTTATAATAATTAAATAATAATTACAGAATTCCTGTACATAAAAGATGCATGGCTAATACTCATACATTACCTAGAAAAACCAACAACAAAAACAAACATAATCATAATCAAATGTGATGTGTCGTGCAGTGAATGGACACTTATGGGGGAAAAAAAAAGTTTGTACCATAAATTAAAAAGTCATATTTGTAAAACCATAAATGTAACAACATTTTACAGTAAAATTACACATATGTAATATAAAAACGCCTACTGTATATGCAGCTTAACCAACTGGTGTTTACTGCACTATTTTTATATATATATATATATTTTTTTTTAAGATACCGTGGTAATACCATGTTTTTATAAACGTGACCCAGTATTGTACTATGGTATTAATTTATCGTGAAAATACTTTGTAACCACAAGTGGGCTCTAAACACCTGAGACCATAAATATTCTTTTTTTTTTTTTGTATTTTTTTAATAATTTAATCTTTTTGTTTCCAAATTATTAAATATATCTGAAATTATTTCTTAAATTATCAGCATATTGGTATCTTAATTTTTACCTTAACCTTTATTTATTTATTTATTTATTTTGCTTTGATGGCAACAGCACTCAACTATCTTTCTTTCTTTCTTTTTTATTATTGTGACAAATGTTCTAACCATATATATATATAATATATATAACCATGTATTTTATTAAGGTATTAGGTATTATAATATAAAGTTAATATACCAAGCCTGAAGTACCAAGATCTGCATTTTTTCCTTAAATTACTGATAACCACCATAGTGATAAAAATGGAAAACAAAATTATGAATCTGAATTCCTGTCCATAAAAGATGCATGGCTAAACTCATACATTACCTAGAAAACAACAACAAACATACTATGGAAACTTCTGGGATTAAAAAAAAAAAAACAGTTTTACCATAGTAAGTCATATTTGTAAAACCATAAATTTGACAATATTTTACAGTAAAATTACACATATGCAATGCTAAACCACCTACTTTCCACAGTATATAAACTTACACTTAACCAACAGGTGTTTACTGCAGTATTTTTATAGTTTTTTTTTTTTTTAATGACACCGTGGTAATACCATGTTTTTATTACCATGACCCAGTACTATGTACTGAAAATAAAAAATGACCATGATTCCATTGTACTTTTTTATTTTCTTTTTTTAATGGTTTTGTTTCCAAATTATGAAATACATCTGAAATGATTTCTTAAATTATCAGCATATTAGCATTTTTTTGTTTGTTTTTTGCTTTGATGACAACAGCACTCAACCTGACGGCATTTTTTATTATAATGTTTCTTCGTTTTAGTTTTTTCAAAAAAATTCCAGGTTTATTCCCAGGTTCAAATTGGATTCCAAATTTGCAATCTAGTTTCACACTTTTGGACCCTACAGTATACAAACACAGTAATCGTTCAGTACTATGCTATCATCATCAGTGTACTCCGATACAGCCTTGGTACTCCTTATAAAGGTAGAAAACAACTATTGAAACTGGAGCAGCACAAACTCCTTGACTCTTCCGCAAACACGAGTCACAAGACTATAGCGCGCTACTCGTCTAACACACAATGCATCACAAGAAGCTCAGCGTGCAGATAAACAAGGTTTCTGTAGCGCTTCTGTACCACTTGATTGCAAGTAATTATTCAGAAGCCTGTGCCCCTACTCCACCACCAACCACCTGACACTCCACATCATGGCAAAATGGAGAAGAAAAAAAAACTATACACACACATATAAACACAACATGTAATTTTGCTCGGTGCAGCTGAAAAGGATTGTTTACCGTAACCTTGTAATCAACCTGCCTAGCAGCTCCACCATTAGCCACTATAAGAAGCCCAGCACAATCGGGGGCTGAAAGAGAGGGGCCCGCCTCTGACGAGCCTCCTCGCGGTCTCAGTGATGGAGCACGGCGCTGGCCCCTCTATCGTCCTCTCATCATTTGTTTTCAAGAAGCGCAATTTCCATTTCAGTTGGATTACACCTTTTAATGTATCGCAAGCTTTAAGAAGAGGGAAGGGGGGAGGAGATGAGGGGGGGCATTATAAAAAAAAAGAAGAAAAAAGAAAACAGCATCTCTCATGCACTAGATTTCAAACGGGGCATTTGAGCCTTTGAGTGAAGAGGAGCAGATGAGTGCAACCGCAATTAAAATCAAAAGCCCGGCGCGGCGGAGCAACAGTCCTCAATAACCCTTTGTGTGCCACGGAGCCAATGGGATGACATGGGCAGCTGGAACTGGGTTATGAGATGAGACATTACCTGCCCTTTTATTGTCACTTCACATGTGTAATATTCAAATAGGCCTGAGTGCCACTTTACTAAGCAGAGGTGTTTCCCTAACAGCAGATATACTGGCTACAGAAATAATGGAAAAACAATTCACCATTATTTACTCATATTCCTCATATTGTTTCAAATCTGTATGTCTGGATTTTTACCGTAGAACATGAATGGAGAAATGTTGATGTATGTGCTGGTCGCGCTTTACCATATAATTAGGTGGATTGGGATTCAGGCTGTCAGGTTTCAAAATGACAACTACATTATAAAACAACAACACTATAAAAGCAGCATATTTCAAATCTTCTGAAGCCATTATATACACTAGCAGCCAAAAGTTTTTGATTACATTACAGATTTTTAATGTTTTTTAAAGAAGTCTCTTCTGCACACCAAGCTTGCATTTATTTAATCCAAAGTACAGCAAAAACTGTATTTTTTTTTTTAGTTAATATATATATTTTTTACTATTTAAAATAGCTGTTTTCTATTTGAGCATATTTTAAAATGTGATTTATTCCTTGTGATTAAAGCTAAATTTTCAGCATCATTACTCCAGTCTTCATGATCCTTTAGAAATCATTCTAATATGCTGATTTGCTGTTCAAAAAACGTTTTTATTATTATTATTATTATTATTTAAAACAGTTGAGTGCATTTTTTCAGGATTCTTTGATGAATAGAAAGATTCAAAAATAAGCATTTATCTGAAAAAAAAGCTTTTGTAAAAAAGTTTTTTTGGGGGGGGAAATTAATAGAAATTATTATAGAAATTAATATTTTTATTTAGCAAGGATGCTTTAAATTGATCAAGAGTGATGATAAAGACATTCATAATGTTACAAAAGATTTCTATTTTAGATAAATGCTGTTCTTCTGAATTTTCTATTCATCATAGAAACCTGAAAAATTCTACTCAGCTGTTAACATAATTTAACATAATAATTATAATAAATAATTATTTTTGAGCAGCAAATCACAATATTAGAATGATTTCTGAAAGATCATGTGACTGGAGTAATAAAGCTAAAAATTCAGCTTTGAAATCACAGGAATAAATGACATTTTAATATATATTTACATAGAAAACAGTTATTTTAAATAGTAAAAACATTTCAAAATGTTACTGTTTTGCTGTACTTTGGATCAAATAAAAGCCGGCTTGGTGAGCAGAAGAGACTTTTTAAAAAAAAAAAAAAAAAAACATTAAAAATCTTACTGTTCAAAAACATTTGACTGGTAGTGTACCTAATTATGATGATTAGTCATGTCACATTGTTGTCACAACGTCATAAACATCAAATCGTCACATTAAAAGTACTTTACAAAGAGCTATGGCTTTAGAAAAAGATTTTTAAAAATGATCATATAAATTAAATGCTTTTGAAAGTTCTATTCATTAAAGGGACAAAAAATATCTGAAAAAAGAAAAACAAAAGAAATGAATACTTTTTTTTGGCAAGGAAGCATTGAATTAATCAAAAGTGTCATTAAAAACATCTATAATATTGAAAGATTTTTATTTCAAATAAATGCGGTTCTTCACAATTTTCTATTCATCAAAGAATCCTGGAAGAAAAAAAAAAAAAAAAAAAAAAAGAATGATTTTTGAAGGATCATGTGACCAAAGATTGAAAATTCAGCATTGCTATCATAGGAATAAATTACAATTCAAAAACGAAAACAGTTATTTAGAAATGTACTCATATTTTTTGTTTTTCTGTATTTTTGTGGGAAATCGTGTTAGGAATGACATGACCATGATAAGAGTATTTTAATTTTTAAGGTTACATTTGTTAACTACATTAGTTAACATGAACTAAGAATGAACAATACTTCTACAGCATTTATTAATCTTAGTTCATACTATTTCAGCATGTACTAATGCATTATTAAAATCAAAAGATGTGTTTATTAACATTAGTCAATGCACTTTGAACTATGAACAACTGTGTTTTTATAAACTAATGTTAACAAAGATTAATAAACACTGTAATAAATGTATTGTTCATTGTTTGTTCATGTCAGTTAATGCATTAATAACACCTTATTGTGAAGCGTAACCCTCTTTTAGGACCAATTCTCACTATTACTAGTTGCTTATTAACATGCACATTACTACCATATTGGGTGTGTATTAGTATTTATATAGCACATATTAATGCTTTATTCTGCACGACCATATTTTAGATCCCTTAATTATACCCAATACCAAAACTTAACTACTGCTTTGCTAACTATTAATGAGCATGCAAATAAGGAGTTTCTTTGATGCAAAAGTTAGTTAAAAGTGAGAATTGCTCCTTACAATAAAGTGGGACTGAAATTATTTTATTTTATTTCGGACATTTACATAAGTAATTATTAATCATCCACTATCATGGTGTGAGGGTTCAAACCCATCTAAGACTAACAGTGAGTAATGCTGAAGAGAGACCTCAGACATGGCAAATCATATGGTTTACTGCACCAGGTTATTCTCTTCCAGTTTATGAATGTTATTGACCCCACAGGTCACGCAAACTTGGGCCTTTTATTTTTGTTTCTCCAGTAATTCTTTGTGGCTTCCTACCCACACCGGCGCAGCTGATTTTGAATCATGGCTCTTAATTATATGCTCGTGCCCTGCATTAATACGTGCATTAACATAACCCATTGTTTATTCATTATTTCCAAGCCGTTTCTGAAATTATGTAAAACCATTTCTAAACAAAGAGCAGGCTTTAATAAGACTTGCCATTTTGTTTCATGCAATTCAAATACTAGCAAGATTCTGGGGGGCAAAAATGAACAAAATCTAACTAAAACGTCAAAAGGGATTACAAAGCTACATAAAAATAGGGCTTTAGGAAAACTTGGAGAATAAGGCGTAGAGGAGTCACAACACAAGTTGCTGCGGATTTTTGTTGTAGCTTGTATAATCTTAGCCTTTCTGCAGTGGAATATGTGAAAGAGTTTAATTAGACTTACGACGCTCACTTAAACTTTCAAGCATTTCACCTTCAATAGTGGATTATGGTACAACAGATTAATACACGGCCAACATCTGTATCCATGTCAATTGTAAATATGAAGAACCAGAAGGCTTATCAGATTCACAGGACAAAAATCAATTATGAGGCAAGAAAATAAAATCATATGTTTGGTTTACAATTTGTGATAAATATCAGTGATGTTAAATAACAGGTACACCTGAAACAGCAGGTTCTCATTTAATTTGATATAAAACATCCACATAAGCGTTTCGCCCACATTAGTGGTTATCAACCTTTTTGCCCACCATTGTCCAACACAATATTTTGAATGCCCCCCATTTTGGCTAAGATTTTTCCTCTAATATTTCTGCTGTAATTATGGCAACACTACTAGTAAAAATAGTAGTAACACTTTACAATAAGGTATCATTTGTAAACATTAGTTATTAACTTGCATGCACGAACAATGAACAATACATGTATTACACTATTTATTAATCTTTCTTAATATTAGTTTATATAAAAAAAGTTTATAAAAATACAGTCGTTCATTGTTTGTTCATGTTGTTTCACAGTGCATTAACTAATGTTAACAAACACAACTTGTGATTAATAATGCATTAGTAAATGCTGAAATTAACATTAACTAAGAATAATAAATGCTGTAGAAGTGTTGTACATTCTTAGCTCATGTTAACTAATGTAAACTAATGAACCTTATTGTAATGTGCTACCAAAATAGTTTTTGAAGGGCGAAAGAAATATGATTCCAGTTCTGAGATGTTTTAGCATTTAAATTAAATTACTGTGTGTGTGTGTGTGTTTGCGCAAGTCATTCTGTGGCGCTTGCTGAGGCCCCCATTTTAAAAGTATGATTAAGTAAATAAATCATATTTAAAGCATGTTAACAACATTTAAAGGTTTAATTAATTCATTACCTTTTTTAAGTTAATTGAATAAAATAGTAACAACGTTACAAACTGTAGTGATGAGGTCTCTTTTTGCACTTTTTGAGACTACTTACTAAAATTACTAATAGGCTTAAAATACGTTGAAATCTTTTTCACAAGTTTCAAAGAAAAACATGTTGTCACATAGTGAGCAAGCCAAAATAGTAATAAAAAACTGTGAAAACTTTAGTGTAGAAGGAGCCGAAATTATGTAATGAAACACAAAAACAAAGGCTTGGTACGTACCTCGGTTTTTGAAGTCATGGTTTGATATGGGTTGGGCTCAGCAGGGAAAAGAAAACTAAACATAAATTAGTTTTTTTTTAATTAAATAGTGATTTACTGAAATAAACACAATTAAATAAATACAATTACAATTTACTTAAGAATAAAAAATGTTGTAAGCCCTTAAAAATACTTGCACATTACTATAAAATTAAAGTTACAAACAACAGAGCAAAAACTCTTAAATTCTGCTGCTTTCTATTTTTAGATATAATAATCAATAATCAATAATCAAAATAATAAAATAAAAAAAAACTGTATGCAAACATGTAAATTGCATATAAGGTAGTTTTTGCATTAACTCACATTAACTACTAAAATTATGTTTCTACACTTCTGTCATGGTGTTCAATAGCTGTTCTGATAACAGATTTATTTAACCAAACTTTAAATAACCCACTAACAGTGAAGTAAAATATAATGAATAGGCCTATATAAGATAATATAGTGCATTTATTTAACAAAATGCTTCACTACAGAGTTAATTTCTCCAGAGAGAAGGGTCATCAGATGCAAAACTCACTTTTACATGTTGTTTGAACATTAAATGTGTGTTGGCAGTGTGTGTACACAACCACCCTATATTGATAAAAACCCACCCAGTGGTATTTTTTAATCTTTATAAGTAATATCCCCTTTTTCAAATCAAGCCATTCTGAGTGAGGTGAGAAAAGTCCGACAGCCACGGTGTCGATGCAGGGGAAGACAAGAATGTTTGAGGTGTTCTGTTGTTGGATGTTGTAATGAGCATAGCAGTCATCATTGATCCCCAGTCTGAGCCGCTAAAGACACAGAGGATTAACGTTACTTTCGTTTTTGAAGGAAATGCAGCTAGCGATCTACATAAATGCGTCTATGTTCGCGCAAATCATTCGTGATACAGCTTCACGTACAGCTGGTGTATAAGGTTTTTTATGCATCTTTATAAATCACCTTTCTTAATAATGTGCTAGTTAGCAAGTTTCGCAGATAACTGTGGCTAAAGTAAACATTACAGCTCGTCACCCCACAGAAGAGAGGGGCGGGGTGAGCAAAGCTCATTAGCATTTAAAGGACTATGCAACAAAATGGCTCACTCTAAAAAGGGCTGATTTTGATAAGGTAAATCGGGTATTTTTTATACTACCAATGGGAAATTTTATGTTATAGACTTCTCATTAAGACCCTAAAGAATCATATCAACTTGTGGACAACAGACATCCGATGACCCCTTTAACAAGCTATGATTACATGAGATCTTTCAACACACCTTCAGATGTTCATTCATGTTTATTTCATGAGTAACTAGCAGTATATGGTAGTAAAGATGAAGAGATGATCGCGTTCACTTGCACTCTGTGGTGTCACGCCACATCAAAGGCCGTAAAAAAGACATTTATTGTTTAAATTTGAAAGATGAGACATTGTTTCTTATTGAAAGTAACAAAACACAGAGCTTTTCGCAATTTTTGGTGGTTAAAATTGGTTCAAAGGCTACAACGCTGTATTTGTCAATCCTAATGGAATATTTGGGACATATTCCATTAGGATTTAGTGGTTTTAAAGGAGAACTCCACTTCCAGAACAACAATTTACAAATAATTTACTCACCCACTTGTCATCCTAAATGTTCATGTCGTTCTTTCTTCGGTCGCAAAGAAATTATGTTTTTTAAAGAAAACATTTCAGGATTTTTTTTTCCATATAGTGGACTTCAATGGTGCCTTGAGTTTGAACTTCCAAAATGGAGTTTAAATGCGGCTTCAAATGATTCCAAATGCGGTTGTAAACGATCCCAGCCGAGAAAGAAGGGTCTTATCTAGTGTAGCAATCGGTTATTTTACTAAAAATAATACAATTTATATACTTTTAATGCCAAACGCTCGTCTTGTCTTACTCTGCCTGGACTGCTTTTGTTCCAGTTCATGACAGTTAGGGTATGTCGAAAAACTCCCATTTCATGTTCTCACTCAACTTCAAAATCGTCCTGTGTCGCTGTTTTACCTTTTTTGTTAAGGGTGTTTGATCTTCTTTGCATGTTCACTTTGCAAAGACTGGGTCGGTACTTCTGCAGCGATGTAGGATGATTTTGAAATGATTTTTTAAGTTGAGGGAGAAAATACGATCAGAGTTTTTTGACATACCCTAACTGTCTTGAACCAGAATACACAGAGTTCAGGGAGAGATGAGCATTTGAGGTTAAAAAGTATTTAAATGTAATTTTTTTTTAAGTAACCAATTATTTCGCTAGATAAGACCCTTCTTCCTCGGCTGGGATCGTTTACAACCACATTTGGGATCGTCTGAAGCCCCATTTAAACTGCATTTTGGAAGTTCGAACTCGGGGCACCATAGCAGTCCATTATATGGAAAAAAAAAATCCTCAAAAATTTCTTTACGACTGAAGAAAAAAAAGACACGAACATCTTGGATGACAAGGGGGTGAGTACATTATATGTGAATCTTTGTTTTGAAAGTGGACGTCTCCTTTAACAAGCCACCAATAAAAGGTGAACAATTTTATTTAGTTACAAGATTGTTTGATTTTGATACTGCTTTGAATTTTTCAAATTTGTCATTTATTTGGCAGTTACAATATGTACAACTCATGTCTAAGTTTAAAAAAATATAATTACAGACACTGATTAAAATAAAATAGGCTAAGTAACTACACTCCCCAGTTTGTCCCATTATTGTCGTTGTCCTATTATTGTGTTGTCCTATTATTAAGTACATGCACAATTGAGTTTGTTTTGTTCATGAATGCATTGATTCTTGCTGTGTGCTAAACGGTGTTGATACACTAAAGCTGTAGGTCGCCGTCTCTCAGTCTAACCTGAGGTCATGTACTGTACATATTTTACAGCTCCCGACTGTCCTGGCAGCCCACATGAGAGTCTTGTTGTGGAACACAGCATTTTGTGCAGTGCTGTGAACATGCTTATTATCAACACACAATTATCTGGCCTAATCATGTGGAACCGCACAACAATCACCAGGGACCAAGGAACTAACGACATACTCACCCAGACTCGCAACGGCACGCAAACATGCATTTATTGACACTGCATCACAAGAAAGCCAGTGTCCCTGTCAATATTCTCTAAAGATATTTCCTGTTGATTTGATTTTCAGTCCATATTTCCATGGCTTCTTATGTATTCTCTGACTGATTGATTTTCACCCCCGTCACATATTCACACACACACACAATGTGTGGCTAGATAAACCTCTTTCGAAAGCTGCTCTGGAACACCGAAGTGTGATGCACATTGCTGTACAGTATATTGCCGTCTGGGTCCACAAAGCACAAAACATCTATGCCGAGTTATTTTCTCTTTCAACACATTCAGAATTAATTCACACATCTGTGTCACATCCCACAGAGAGTATGCTGGAAACTTGCGAGTTGTGTAAGATACCTGGAGCATCAATCCCACATCTCACAATTACAGACAAGTCTGATATATTTAAATTAGAAGCTACACGATTAAGATTTCTTTTTTAGTGAAAGTGAATTTCTTATAGCAGACAGTTTTAAGATTAAAAATTCATTAGCACTAAATGCATATCAGAAATGACCTAGTACGAAGGACAAAAATGTAAGTAGATATTGTTCTATATTAATATTGCTGAATCTTTATTTTAAAACTAAATTAAATTAAATTAAACTAAATTAAATTAAATTAAATTAAATGATAAAATAAAATAAAATAAAACTTCTAAGCTCAGTTAAATTACAGTTATTGCAAAGTTACAACCTGCAGTGATGAGTGTGTTTCGCTTTACATTTTAATTACCGAAAACACAAAAATGATTAACAGAAATGACTGTCACAAGTTAAATAGAAACAGATGTTGTTATAACAATGATGAAAACACTGTGCCATCAAAACATTAAAAGTGTAAAAACCTAATTTTATAATTTGCAAGCCCTGTGAATTTTAGCATCCGCCCTGAAAAAGATTTTAGTAACACAACATATACTATTATTCTAAAATATTATTATTAGATAATCACATAATATATTTTTTAAAAAGCATTTTAGTTTTGTTAATTTTCAGCATTTACTAATACATTATTAAAATCAAGTTGTATCTGTTAATATTATTTAATGGATCTGAGCTGATGCTAACAAAAACAGTTGTATTTTTATTAACAAATGTTAACAAAGATTAATAAATAATGTAACTATTGTATAGGTCATTGTTTTTTAATGCACTATAGGACCTTTTAGTAAATTATGACTAAGATATTACCCTGCCAATAATAATAAAACAAAACGTTGGTGTTATTTTTTTATTATTTATATGTCTCATGTGTCAAATACACATTAAGTTCTAACTTTACATACTCTATATTATTGTCTGGTGTTTTGAGTAGCATTAATTTCTCATGTAACAGTGACCTCTAGTGGCTGAAATGTAGATGGACACCACAAATATCCAATATATAAACATTTAAAAAGGAATAAAGGTATTTTGTTGTAAAATTATTTCCACAAATAACTACAGTGTCAAATACTAGACATGTTTTGAAAAGTCATTAATGGTCAGTCATGAAGAGAAAATCGGTTTACCACAGGATGTTCCTGGAAACAGTGGTCAAACTGGTTTATCCAAGTAACACTAAATTTTTTCTGTCCATACACATTACCTCAGTTCAGATCTACTGTGTCCCTAGGTCAGTATGAGCATGCACAGTCCGGTTCTCATGTGCAATATGATCCGAGACCTTTAAATAACACACTGTCCAGCACTGCAGGAGGCCTACAGCTGGCCCGGGAGAAACCTAATACTGACACAGACATACTAAAGACTGACAGTTATGCATATACAAACATGCAGAAATAGATACACAAACTCTCAATGCGATCTACTGCAAACGGTTTGGAAATCTCACGCAGCAAAGGACCACGCAGTACTATAGGCATATATTGGTTGATATCCATGATGTTTGTAACATTGCCTCAAACAGTCCTACGTATAGAAAGAGCACATACACACAGCTGTCACCTGCCATATAGATGAGTCATAGCTCCCAGCAATTCTGCTGTTATATGGACGCACCTGTCAGTATCTCATCTCCAGTCTGTCTCTGATGGGAAAAGGTAATATCGCCTCATATTCAGTCTTAAAACTGCATTCACATTTGGCCTACCTTCTTTCTTTACCATAGGGAAAAATATTTTTTAAAAATCCAGATAGAACTTTCGGCTTAACCTGGTGTTCTCAGAATGTTCTGGAAATGTTAGTTTTTGGTTGTAAAAAAAAAAAAAAACAACCTAAAAATGAATGTTCTTTGTAGGTTAGCTTTTAGCTGAGAAAAAAAACACACACAACAGAAAACATTCCTACAATATTCTTAGTTGGCTCTCTAAAAATGTGGTTGGTTCTGTGTTTGATTCTGTGTTTGCAGGGACTAAATAAGGGCTGACAATATTTATTTATTTTCTCAGTACAGACAGCTGAAGGTTAAGTTATTAAAGTTGGCATGAACTACCTCCATTTTTAAACGCTTTTTAAAAATACATTTATTATGCATTTCATTTTTTCATGACCTTAATTTTTAATGAAAAAAAATCGACAGCATGCTTGCATTCTTTTTTTCTCCCACATCTCAAATCCAATCAACAACCAACAACGTTTGCATCTTTAATATAAAAGGTACAGAGATTTTTTTAAATTAAAGGTTTAATGAATCTTTTGAAATATTACAGTACATGTCAGTTGTACTTGATAGCAATATATAATATTATTTACAAAGCAAATACATATGTGACCCTGGACGACTAAACAAGTCTTAATAGCATGGGTATATTTGTAGCAATAGCCAACAATACATTGCATGGGTCAAAATGATCATTTTTTCTTTTATCCCAAAAATCATATTAGGTAAAGATCATGTTCCATGAAGATATTCTGTAAATTCCCTACTGTAAATATATCAAAACTTAATTTTTGATTAGTAATATGCATTGTTAAGAACTTCATTTGGACAATTTTAAAGGTGATTTTCTCAATATCTTGATTTTTTTACCCCCTCAGATTCCAGATTTTCAAATAGTTGTATCTTAGCCAAATATTGTTCTATATTAACAAAGCATACAACAATGGAAAACTTTTTTATTATTATTATTATTATTATTATTTATTCAGCTTACAGATGATGTATAAATCTCAAATTTGAAAAATTGACACTTATGACTGGTTTTGTGGTCCAGGATCACATATGTGCTGTGGTTTGTGAACAAGTTGTGCATGTAAAACGTAAAACTTTCAGGTCAGCTGGGTAGTTCAACAATGCTACAAAGTCTGTCTAGATTATTTCAAAGCCTGAGGTGGGAAAAACACTCTAGAAATCACAAATAAATGAATAATCAAAATGCTTGAAAAATGTGTAAATGTGTACTTGAGAAGGTTTTAGCAGTCAAAAAGAGTTTACCAACATGTTTTGTTGTTCTTTTCTGAGTAGTATAAAAATGCAGAGGTTCATAAAAGACATAATTAAACATAATTTAATGCTTTGTGCAATACTATACTCACACAAACACTCACACATACATGAAGTGTTCCCAAACCATCCATGATCAGTGTTTACAGTACTGCTCACAGCACACATGATGGCCAAATACTGACATCATATTTGCAAAATTCAAAATCAAAAATAGGTGTACCCCACCTTGTCATAAAATCAGCACGTCCTTAATTAAATGGATAGTTCATCCAAAAAATAATGTTAGTAACCAAACAACAGTCATTGACATTCATAGTAAGGAAAAATACTATTGAAGTCAACTGTCAACTGTCAACTGTTCAGTTACAAATATTTGTCAAAATGTCAACCAAAGAAAGAAATTAATACAGGTTTGGAACGACATGAGGGTGTCCCTTAGATGCATTTTGAGCATACATTTTCATTCTTTTGTTTTGAAACCTTTCATAAGGTTTAGTTACAATGATGTTGGACTGAACGGCCAATCGCTAGGAAGAGAAGACCAGACAGAAGACAGAAGAACACGCCCACAGGAGCAAGCATGAAAGAGAGGCCGTAAGTCATATTGAGCTCAAAACCAGGGCACTTATTTGACTTCTGATATTCCTTATACAAGCTCATTACATCCAAAATATCTAGCCAGAAAACATACATCACAGTGACAACGAGAAGGAAGAAACCTGGAGAAAAGAGACAGCATTGAGAGTTGGAGAAATGAAAAGCAACATGAAAGACAGAGATTAAGGGCAAAGAATAAATTAGATGTTTGTGAGTTGTTGAGTACTGCACATGAGATGCACCTTACCTCCTCATGTAATCTTTAACTTACCAGAAATGAGGTATAGTCCTCCACCTGCTTTATAAAGGCGATGACTGGCAAATGGAGCTGCACAAATAATAATGAAACCGCCGGCCACCACAGCGGCCACCCCCAGCAACATGGAGACGCTCCAGAAGCCTCTGTAGACTAAAAGATAATGGTTTTCATAAACACAAACCAGACGGAAAAAGGTTCACAGTACAGTAGCCAACTGACCTTTCGCAAACAGCTTGATTGACAAGCGATCTGACCAATCATAATGCTGAATTCGCCATTTTGTCTGACAGACAAATCAGACAGGAGAGTAGATTAACTTCGGTGGACTTAAACTTGAAAAATGGTGTGTATTGAGATATTTCCGTGGTTGAAATGAAAAATGTTCATTCGTGTTTATTTTGTGCTTTAAGTAAATAAGAAAAGATGATCATTCACGTGTCAGTTGATCTAATAACGCAATACAGTGATCTGTCATGACACATTAAAGAGCCATAAAATGGTATTTATTTGAATTTCTTTAAAAATTACAACATTATTAAGCTGAGACCTTGTTTCACACCAGAAGTAACCTGCTCTGTCTCTGCTCTGAAAAATACATCGCAGAACAAAGAGGAAACTGACAATACGCCGAGAGACAAGACGGAGTCAACACTATCGCACAACCAATTTGTACGTATTTTCCGAGGTGGTTAATTAGTATGAATTTGTTCGACCTCACTCTGTTATTTTGTACGTTTTCTGTGAGGGGTGGGTATAAAGATGGGGTTATGGGTGGTCATTCGTATGAATTTCTACAAATTTGGCACCTCGTAATATACGTACAATTTTTCACAAAAAGTACAAATTCGTACAAGCTAGGTTGTACACATTCGTATGAATTAGCCACCATGTAAAATATGTACAAATTGCATTGACAGAGCAGGTTACTTTTGGGATGAAAACAAATCTTTTTAAAGAAATTCAAACAATAAAAATCATCTCTTCCTCTTTACTAGTTATAGTATGAAATAAACACGTTTGAACATCAGAAGGCATCTGCAGAAAGATGTCAATACACACAATTTTGCAAGTTCAAGTCCATCAACATTAATCTACCCTTCTGTCTGGTTTGTTTGTCGGGCAAAAATGGCAGATTCTGTGTTATGATTGATCAGATCACCTGTCAATCAAACCCTTTGCGAAGGGTCAATTCAGTTAAGCTATACACTATGCAGTGAAATAGACCTTTAAAAATAATGCTGTATGCTGCTTGCAACCCATTTTACTTCCGTATCTCCACATTGAAGCATGATATTTGTTGGGGAAAAAAAGGTTTGACTTGATCTGTATCTTGATTTTAGGTAGAGGAGTTGAAAAAGTATAAGGGATCACTTTATTTAAATATTTTTATATTAATAAATCAGATAATAAATCAGATTTAAACAGAAAAACAGAGAAATCTAGATAAGATTAAAGATATTGCCATTGGAATTTGGCACTGGGGCATAAACAATCTTGACTTGTTAAATAATTAAACTTACTTATGGCAGTCTGATAGCTGGTAGTGTTGTAGATCTGGTCAGGGAACGGAAAGGGGAGAAGATATGCAGGTTTGCATTCCCTCGCATATAGCTGATGTTCTAAGTGAAGAACAAGGAGATTTGCAATTTATTAGTTTGTTCTTTCTAAATCATTGTTTCAGTTAACATCCATATTCAGGTTGTTTGCTGATCTAAACACAGATTCCCTCACTTTGAACCTGCTGTGGCCTTCTGTAGGGCAACAGGTCAGACCCTTTTGATATTTGTGGCAAAGTCTCACCCAGAGCTTCACAAGAGGGCCAAATACCACGTTCAGTGAGCAAGTTTGCTGAAGTAATGCTTACAGTTTAAAATGTTCTTAATTTAACTTAATTTTTAATTAAAGATTACGTATCAATGAAAAACAATTTTTAAATTTTAACATTATTAATTCACACTTACACAAATGTTAAAATGCATTTAATATATATGAATTAACACTAACCTATATTAATAAATGCCATAAAAAGTGTTTTTATCATTGTTCTTGGAAAACCACAGAAGACCCCTTTGAAAGTTTGTTGAACCAAAGCAAATATAACAGCCTCTTACCAAACCAGAACTTCCACAGATCGTCATCGTTCATGATTTCATTAAAGCTACAGCGCCAAAAGAAGCCCTCATGATGAAAAGTAATGTTCAGGTCTTCACTATCTTGGTACTGACCCCGGTTGACCACAATATCACCTTGCTGTGAAGGAGCAGAGAGCAGAGGTCAGAGAGCAATGGACACCTGTTGTGAAGCCAGTGAAATTACAAATTTGAAAGCAGATAGAGAACAGACACTTACAGCCTATGGATAGACATATGCCATTTATGTGTTTAGATGCAGTTTACAAAAAAAGTCAAGAACACTATATTATGGAATGCAGAAATGCTTTATGTCATTTGACTCAACTCCAACTGCTTGAAAATCCAACTTAAACTGGTCGCCGTTTGCCCGTTGACCAATGACAATGATTCAAATAGCTTGAATGATAATAGATCAGCTAATGACCAGCCCGGCCATCTAGAAACCAGCTACAGTATCATGTTCCAAAACACAGCAAATAGCAGTGTGCACTAGACCAATTTCAGCTAAGCATTGCAATTGTTCTCTGCAAAAAGAATTATGAAGATAATTATGATATTTACATTTAAACATCACCAATCAAAATATACTGAATTACTACACTAAAAATGCTGGGTTATTTTTTTTTTAAACCCAAATGCTGAATTTAACTTGTTGGGTCATTTTATTGGGTTATTTTTAAGATTTTTTACCCAGGTGCTGGGTAGTTTTGCCGTAACTAAGTTGCAATTTTGATGCTGGGTTGTTGTTTTTTTTCTACCCACCTGCTGGATTGAGCCTGTCTCTGACAAAACAACCCAGCTGAGTTACAGTCAGAGCGAGGGCTTTTTAAGTTCTCTACAGAAGAGTGCGGTTCTCCACGCAACCAATTTGGTGCACTTCTTCAGCAAAATAAAGGTTTGCATACATTTTATTTCATTTATAATGTCTTTACTATGCTGTAAATTGTATTATTTCACGCAACGCAACATAAGGACAAGCTGTCAGTCAGCTGTGTCAGCAGCATTCACTTCGCATGATGGAAACACCTTTTGCCTTGCATAAAATAAAATGATTTTATTCGTTATTGTACTTGTTAATTTAATTTGATGTTAAAATATGTTCTCTAATGTCAGTACTGTTTGTTTTTGGGCAGGTTTTGGAGTGAGTTACGGCATCTTTCAGCTACAAGTGAAACACAAGGCCGCGTTCTGGAGTTCACAGTTACCCCGCCGAACAGCAGCCCTTCACCAGCTCAGTTCTGTCCAATATCAGTTCACCACACCCAATCAGTTCTGTCCAATATTTACCCAGCGCTGGGTTGCCAAATAACCTAAGTTGGGTTGTTTTTAACCCAGCATTTTTAAAAGTGTAAACCAACCCAGCAACAGGATTGTTTAGCTGCTGGGTTAAATTTTTAACCCAACCTTCAAATTAACTCAACAATTGCTTAGAAATGATTATATTTCTTGCTTAAAATTAACCCAAAATAGGTTGTAAATTAACATATATTAATATGTTCAATAAATGAACATCTATTAATAAGTTAAATGAATATTAATTAAATAATAAATTAATTACTTATTAGTAAATGCCCACCTTTTGATTACTACTGATGGTTGGTTTTTAATTTGAGTTCATTTTAAGCCCGCCATATAGTATTTTTTTAAACATTAGCTGAATCAAATAAAACTACCCAGAAGGTGGGGTCTGGGGTTAAACATTTAACCCAACTGCTCGGTCAAAACAACCCACTCGGGGGTCCACATTTCACCCAGTGCTGGGTTGTTTTTAACCCAGAATTTTTTAGAGTGTATGAAACATAAAAAAAAGTTCAACATCAAGCTTTCCTGTAGACTTCCTGATGGTGCTGTTTACATCTGACTTTTAGCCTCAAAGCACACGGGTGCATCCAACACACTCTCATCAAAACTATTTTACATTTTGATGAATTGTTAGCCACAGTACAAGCCAGTACAATCTCAATTATACTGCTACACCCCTATGACAGTTATATTTAGGGTTGACCTCTGATGCCTACCCGTTCCTAAAAATCACACATCTCGGCCTTGTAAAACAGTTACATTTTCTTGTGAGCCTGAGTTGGGCGTATCTCAGTAACAACTGACTTTTCCCTCCCAGTCTTTATGAGGGAAACCTAATTCATATGTGACTTCTATGAATAGACTCTGCATGCACTGAGATTCCATTTGCGTTATTTAGTATTAAGTGTGGTATCACACCACAGCATGTGATAGTCTACACTCAAGCAACTGAGAGACTGTAAATAGTGACGTTTGAGGATGTCATATGACTGTCACTGCTTATAAACCAAATATACCCATGACTGCTAGAGGATCTTGCTTCGGTAAGGATCAAAGAGCAGAAATTTAGTTCAGTTTAGTTCACTAAAATCCAAAACATGAAATTCTGAAGAGACTTATCTCATTTTTTTTAAATCCCTAAATCTAACGTCCTAAAACTAATATTCATATCAATAAAACACTCGTCCACTTTTCTACTCACTCTAAAGGTATTACAACAACACTTCCACCCACCTGCAAAGTAACCGGACCATTTGAATGTGAATTGCAGGTCTCTGATGCCAACAGCCAATAGTCCGTGCCAAAAGACAATATTATAAACAGAGTTGCCAAGGCACCAAAGAGCCCAGCAAAAAATAGTGCCACATGTAACTTCATGATGACAATCTTAGAGCGCAACTTTCTCAACTGTTTACTTCTTGTTAAACAGTCTCTCCTCCTTCCCACATGAAGTAGGCACTGAAATTATGTAACTCCTCACAATCTGAAAAATAGTCCAGTTATGCTCAGCAAGGTTTATAGTATATGAACACAAGTGGCTGTTCTAGTGCTCTTCCGAGCTCCGGTGTCTGTGTGTGTGTCAGTGTCCTCTTCCCTTAGCCAGAGCAGGACTTGGCATTGGGTGGGGAGTGGGCTTCATGACAGCACGCTAGCGTAGAGCTGCCCATTGGGCTATTTTGGTCAGTTGAGTGAAGGTGCCTGCTGCCTCTCTCAGAGGAGTGGTTTAAGAATGAGATTTCAGGAGGGACATGAGTGGACCAAAATATCCCCCCAAAGGACAATCAGCTGAGAGAGGAATGAAAATGAAGACACTAGAGCCCAGCATTCCCAATGTCCGTCACAGATCCCACCACCAACTGAGAACTGAACTCTGAAGGACAGTAATGAAGATGAATCAAGGTTAATCAGTACATCTATTTAGACATACCATATGGATTCACAATATGCATTACCTTATAAAATTGTGTGTTGGCAAGAAACTAACATGGATGTATTCACCAAGAATCCATTCACTTGATCAAAAGTGAAAGACATTTAAGTTTCAAAAGATTTATTTCTCAAATAACTGCTGATTATTTGAATTTTCTATTCACCGAAGAATGCTTTTGTATTTTTCCGTTGACTATTGCAATGCTTTGCTGGCTGGGGTTTTCAAAGGCTACCCTAAACAAATCGCAGGTTGTGCAAAATTCAACTGCTAAAGTGCTAACTAGAACTAGGATAAGAGATCACATTACTCCCATCTTAGAGTCCTTGCATTGGCTCCCTGTTAGGTTTAGGGTTGATTTTAAAATTCTGACGCTTACTTATAAGGCTTTGGCACCTCAGTATTTGTCTTACCTGGTCTTTTAACTGTTTCGTCAAACCCGTTTAAGATCGATGGGAGATAGGGCTTTCTCTTCAGGTCCAAACCTATAGAACTCTTTCCCTAGAGTTGAGATATGACAAACAAAATCCCCTAGCATTTTAAAAATGCTTGAATTTGGCATTATTTTATATATTAAATGTTTCTTGAGTACCAAATCAGCATATTAGAATGATATTTGAAGGATGATGTGACAGTGAAGACTAGAGTAACGGCTGTTGTAAATCACAGGAATAAATTACATTTTTAAATACACTACAAGTCAAAAGTTTTTAAAAAGTAAGGTTTGTAATGCTTTTTTAAAGAAGTTTCTTCTGCTTATCAAGCCTGCATTTATTTGATCCAAAATAGAGCAAAAAACTGTAACATTTTGCTATATTTTTTACTATTTAAAATAACTGCTTTTTTTATTTGAATAAATTTTATAAATTTTAATTTTATTATTGTGATCAAAGCTACATTTTCAGCATCATTACTCCAGTCTTCAGTGTCACATTCTAACATGCTGATTTACTGTTCAAGAAACATTTTTTATCATTATTATTGTAAATATTTAGAACTATTTAAATTGTTTTAAAAATAAATTATAGAAATTAATACTTTTATTTAGCAAGGATGCTTTTATTTGATCAAGAGTGATGATAAAGACATTCTAATGTTACAAAAGATTTCTATTTCACATGAATGCTGTTCTTCTGAACAATGAAACCTGACAAAATTCTACTCAGCTGTTTTCAACATAATAATATTAATAAATGGTTTTTGAGCAGCAAATCAGAGTATTAGAATGATTTCTGAAGGATCATGTGACTGGAGTAATGATGCTAAAAAATCAGCTTTGAAATCACAGGAATAAATTACATTTTAAAATATATTCAAATAGAAACCAGTTATTTAAACTAGTAAAAATATTTAAAAATGTTACTGTTTTTGCTGTACTTTGGATCAAATAAATCCAGGTTTGATGAGCAACAGAGACTTCTTAAAAAAAAACATTTAAAATCTTACTGTTCAAAAACTTTTGACTGGTAGTGTGTATTAAAATAGAAAACTGTTTTTTTTTTTAAATTGCAATAATTTTTCACTATATTATTGTTTTTTGTATTTTTTATACAAATGCAACTGTGGATAGCACAAGATGCTACTTTCAAAATATACATACATACATACAGTACATAAATAAATAAATTAACAAATAAATAAATACATCTCACTGACCCCAAAGTAGTACAACTGCTTCCACTTGCAATTGCACTTGAATATATTGACTGAAACTGCCGATACCTGGAAAACAGAAAATGCACACTCATTATATGTCAAGTGGGGCATTTTGCACAGAGCAGATAAACCTGTGACAAATTATCACTGTGCTGTGAATGAAGGGCCAGAGCCACTGAAGTGGACATAGGACTATGAAACAGGAAGGCCGCCCTTGCTTTGAGCTGGGTTTGAATGTGGAGAGATATTTAGGGATAAGATATACATGAGAAAAATTATGTGAGCTAAAATTACAAATAATTACAACAGATGTTCATTGATGATTGAAAGCAGAATTTTTCTGTAGTGTAGTAATGAATGTCTGTGGTGTTTCTGCACAGCAGAGCAGAGGTGGTTTTATATAGAGTTCCCCGTTTTGCTAAATTTAACTCCGCACTCTTTATCCTGTTATAATATTGAGAAACAACAGTCCTTTTCATCTGCACAGAAAAGACAAAGTTAATGCTACTTTACTGTTGATTTGGATTCATTAGCTTAAATTAAGCTATTACATGTTCTGGTTTACATAATCAAAAGCATTCCTTTATAACACGAGATGTGAGGATGGGTTCATGTGAATGTGTTTATGTAAACTATCTTGGGAACATCACTGTATCAGCTGCACTGGGATGATTGAGTGTCTTGGCTTCCCCAATTCCATATCCAAAGCTGGAACGGGATTTGTAAACAAAATTCCAGAGAGCAGTTTAGCGCTAAAATGACCATGACATAATCTTGGATTGAGTCTAGCTCACCTGATACTACAACATGGGGATAATGATAATAGGTACATATACAAATTCACAAAAAGGCATGCAGGCAGTTTAAAGTTCAAAATATAAATAGGAGGTAACGCGAGTTCTCAAAGGCATGGCATCCACCCTCTCACCCACTCAAGAGACCCAACAAGTCTGACAAAGATCAAGAAAGTTGCCAGTAGATGGAGCTCAAGTATGCAAAGTAAATGGCTATGACTATAAAGCTGTATGGTGCAAAACACAATAAACTAGAAATACAATATAAAATGTGATTAGACTATCCACCTTTTTCTTTAACACATGCAGTAAGCCTATGGGTGAGACTTCCAGTTTATTATCTGCTATAGGAAAATAACGAGAAGAATAACATGCAGTAAACAGTAAAATTGTCTGCACTACAAACCAGTGTGCTCATTTAAGATAATTAAAGACACACATATCAAGCAGCAAAACAAGCTGTTTTGCACAGCTAAAAATAGCTAGATGCACATGAGACCAGAAGCCAGACCCATAAAATGTATAATTGGCCACACCCATTTGTTTTTTTCTGGGATAGGCCAGAATATTACAATATTATACACAATACATTTATTGATGAGGCACAATATTCTCCATCCTCTAAAGGGGGGAAAAAGAGAGGGTTTTTATATTTAAACTTAATATTTATATTTAAGTTAATGTGCTAGATAGATTTGATCGCCAACCATGTACTAAATTTTGCATATCCAACTATATTATTTCAAAATGTATTATTTTCAGTATAATTAACTCATTTAAATAATTTAATGAAAATATTTACTTTTTCATACAATTTAATTTGTATTTATTTTATTGCAAAAATATAATTATTATTTTAATTATTATTATATAAATATATTAGTTTATTTTATTATTATTATTATTATTATTATTATATCTTTTGTGATATGGCTGGTGGGCTATCTTGGGCCTGTAGTCCCTGTTTTGGTCATTTCTTCACTACAGCAACATTTCTCTTATTCTAGCAAACCATATAACAGGCCCGTAGCCAGGGGGAGTTCGGGTGGTTCGAACGACCCACCCCATTTAACAGATGTTACTGTTTTTGAAAATGAACATTATCTGAGCTGTAAATCAGTAACATATTACTAGACAACTTGCTTTTTTCATATTAATTCAATTTTTGCAGGTCTCTTTAAATATATATATATATATATATATATATATAAAGTTTGGGGTCAGTACATTTTTATTGTTTTTATTGTTTTTTTTTTTTTAAGAAATTAATACTTTTATTCACCAAGGATGTATTAAGTTAATAATTAAAAGTTTATTAAAAGTTAATAATAATTTACGTTGTTATAAAATATTTATATTTTGAATAAACACTGTACTTTTTAAACTTGTTATTCATGAAAGAATCCTGAAAAAAAAAAAAACACAGGTTCCAAAAAATATTTGGCAGCACAACTGTTGATATTATCCAACATTGATCATTCTAATAATAAATCCGCATATTAGAATGATTTCTGAAGGATCATGTGACACTTAAGACTGGAGTAACAGCTGATAAAAATTCAGCTTTTCATCACAGGAATAAATTCGATTTTAAAGTATGTTAAAATAAAAAACATTATTTTATATTGTAAAAACATTTTGCAATATTACTGTTTTTTTTCTATATTTTTAATCAAATAAATGCAGCCTTGATGAGCATAAGAGACTACTTTAAAGACTATTACAAGTCTTACTGACCCCAAACTTTTGAACGGTAGTGTGTATATATATATATATATATATATATATATTTTTTTTTTTTTTTTTTTTTTTTCTGCATAAAATTCCTTTCTTGATATTTGTATTTTGAAAAGGAGGAAAAGACTGCATAGGGCTCAGAGGTTAAAAGGGGCCCAGAATGGGGGCTCAGAAAACTCAGTGGAAGGGTGTAGCATGGGTCAAGGAAGAACACAGTATATTCTGACCAGGGGCAGTTCTAGAACCATTTTTTCATCAACTTTGTCATCAACTTTTTTGTTTGTTCAATTTGCACAATGAACATGGGATGGAGCTCTTACTTTTGAGTTCTTAAAGTACACCAAATTAATGAATTTCACTTTAAAATGTGTAAGATTTTCTCCTGGAGGGACACACGTCCACCCACCATTTGGATATGTGTCAGTACAAAGAATCTGTGCATTTTATTGCATTAAAAATGTCATTAATTTAATTCAATAACTTATTGCTTTAGGTATTTGTGTATATTTACTGAACAAGCTGATATCTTGGTAAGCAGTTTGACAACATTGTAGTAACTATTTTTGGTGAATCAAAAAAATCAAGCTTATTAAGATACCTTATAAGGAGCCTTATTAAGGAAATTAATGTTTAAATTCATGTGTCGTCTGGACAAATCTTATAATGGAATTATACTGGCGATAACCAGTCCTAAGAAAAGCTGTTACAGGTATATGTCTGGCCTCTGGAAACACTGGCATTTTAGTCTCTCATGAATTTTATTGTTGTTTATATGTCACTTAAAGTATTGTACTTTTTCTATTTTTTTTTTTTTTCTCTATGGACCAATTGTGTGTCTGAAATAAAGTTATATATATATATATATATACCAGCACACATGATAATACAGCACAAATTGGTGCATGAGTAGTCAACAAAATAAAGTATTTGAACCTCATAGTTAAATACAAAATGGGTGGGAACTGAAAAAGGTCCACTTTTTGGGAAAAAAAGAACCCCCCGTTCCGCTAGGATGGCTACGGGCCTGTATAACGTTAATTGTTTACATTAATAGTAGTAGTAGTATGTTGTCTATGAAAAGAATAAAGGACATAGATGGATAAACAGACTTAAGTGGGATTTTACATTATTTTGAAATTTTAAAATTATCATATGCTTACCGATTTATGTAATTTAATGAATTATTAATAATTAATTAAATTAACAACACCACCTAAATCATCAAATCCATTGTTACTCAATAAAATTTGCTTTGTTGTTTTCCCACCAAAATAACGACAGATCCTAACGAACTTTCTAAAGAACTACCACTACTACTTTTTAGAACATTTTCACTTCCTTTGTAAAAAAAAAAAAAAAGTCGATAAACTGACAAACACGTGCAATATCTCCAAAATAAATGCTTAATTTTCGAAGTTTACCTGGTAATACCAGATACCTGTCTGTCATTCGCTGTTCAAAAACAGCGCGTATGTCTGCTGGACTTGTTCACTGGACTGTACCATAAACAGGAGATCCAGTACATTATGTAAACCACCACTCAGCATTTTACCACGTCAAAACCCGCCCATTCGTGCGTACGAAACGATTTACGTTTTTTTGAAGTAATTCAATACAAACAGCCCGGAGTATTCGTGAGTTCCAGGAGGATATTAGTCTCACTACACATCGCGCTCCGCTTTTAAAGGGACAGATGGTCTAAACCTCATGATGTTTCGTCAAGAACAACATAGCAACGCTGTTCATCGCTTCCGCATTGACTGCACTAGTCTCTGTCAATGCGGGAGAATGAATAACTCTAAATGTGCCATTACTCACAAACGACGGAGACCAACGCGGATCATACGATGTATATACGTGGTGGGATTCATGGTGAGTATCTTATTTTGTATTTGGAGAGGGTCTTTTGTATGGCATTGATCGCAATGACACATCAATTTATGCTGCTGTCAGTAAGTTTACACACATCTGATGTCCCTGTTCTGCACATTCTCATATACACTGTCATGTTCTCAGTGACACATGAAAAAGATTCCTGATTTGTAACACTTAGTTAAGAAGAATTTGCTAAAACTGTTGTAGAACAGGAGTGTTGTTTACAAAGGCTCATTGATAATGATATTTTACCTGTCACATGACATCTTAAGCCAAAGGTTTTTCATTTAGTGGTCTTTATGATATTATCACATTTGCTTTTTTTGCTTCCCATGTTTGAATCAGGATGCTGTGGATGCCTTAGTAATTTATATTTTTCCCATCAGTAGAGATCTTTTGTCCTGCCTGTGGATTTTGGCCACACACATGAGAAAGAACACATTGTCTCCTCTTCTTTCCCTCCCAGACACATTGAATTTTTCCTGGCTTTAAATCACTGGTAGTTTTTGTCAGAGTTTTAGTTTAATAGAAAGTGCCGTGACACTGGATTAAGGTGGGGTGTGATTTCAATCAAGCCGGCTGGCATGACTGCATATAGAAATCCAGATGAACAAGCTCAGTGGTGTATGGGTTTTGTTTAAGTTGCCCTCAGCCTATTTATGACAGCGGACACCTTCATTTATTTATTCATTGATTCATTGTTTTTTAGCATGTTGTTGAACTACTTCCCCATAGCATTGTAATGTTAATAGTTTTAAATAGAAGTGTGTTTTCAGCTGTCAGGGAATGTGCTTTACCTGCCATTTTATCTTTTTTTTTTTTAAGTTTTAATTGAGAATTTATTAATTATTCATTTAAATGAGGATTCAAGTGGCAAAAATGTTTAAATTATATTTAAATGTCATAGAAGCAAATATAATGTTGTGGAAAAATGCTCATCTGTTTTGCCATTTAGGATTGATGTAGGCTAATCGGTAAATTTAATTCCATATTCTTACCATCTCATAGTAAATCTGCTGTGATTAGACTAATCACAGAATATGTTATAACTAGGCAAATGCTGGAAATCCAGTTATTGAGCTGTGTTTGCTTAGCTGACGTATAAATCTATTTTATGTGTGTGCGTTTTCAGGACCTCTTTGGGGTCAGTATGATCATCCCTTTGCTGAGTCATCATGTGAAGTCTCTGGGAGCAAGTCCTACAGTGGCCGGGATTGTAGGTAAGTCTTTGATGTTTTTGTTAAATCTTATTTAATTCTAAGGTGGCACTGAGATCCAGTATTAATAACATATTTTACTATTGACAACAAAGTTTGAAAAATTATTGCATCAATATTAAAACGTTTAGCTATTATAAACTATTAAGAAAATTAGAAACTTTGACACCCTGGACCACAAAACCAGTCATAAGGGTCAGTTTTTTGAAATTGAGATTCATACATCATCTAAAAGTTGAATAAATAAGCTTTCCATCGATGCATGGAATGCAAGGATTTGGTAGGATAGGACAGTATTTGGTCAAGATACAATTATTTGAAAATCTGGAATCTGAGGGTGCAAAAAAATCTAAATATTGAGAAAATCACCTTTAAAGTTGTCCAAATTTAGTTCTTAGCATGCATATTGCTTATCAAAAAAAGTTCTTAGAATTGCATATTACTAATCAAAAATTACGTTTTGATATATTTACAGTAAGAAATTTACAAAATATCTTAATGGAACATGATCTTTACTTAATATCCTAATGACCTTTGGCATAAAGGAAAAATGTATCATTTTGACCCATACAGTGTATTTTTGGCTATTGCTACAAATATACCTGTGCTACTTGCGACTGGTTTTGTGGTCCAGGGTCACATATAAAGATTGTGACACAATTAATTTGCAAAGGTTTGAAAAATGCATGCATGGATAGATTTAAAAATCTACCAATAGTTGTTATGTATTGAGAACTCCCTTACATGCAGTTTAAATGTTTAATTAGAAGTCAGTTTTGTTTGCCTGTTGATTATTACTAAAGTAGCAGCTGAATTGTGATGGATAAATTCCTTTTTTTACTAACAAGATGGCAATAAGTTATATTAATTAAATTGTAGAAGAATTTAAGTATATATATAAATAAATATAAAAAAAGTAAATCAAGTTGTGTTTAGGAGGTGCGGACTAGATCATTCATTATTTACACATGGGTATTATACACATGGGATGTCACAATTCTCAATATAATATCAAACCGTTCGGTATGACATCCACTGTTCAGTACGCGCTTGAGAATTGTATTTTTTGAGAACTGCAAATGTATGTCTGAATAGTGATATTTGTATGCAAAATCAATTCAATGCAAAATAATTTTAATGGAACTATTGTCAATTTTTGTTTGAAACATAAAGGTCCATAAAGGTCCAATTTTTGTTTAATTCTGCCCATCCTATTCTCTAAAGGACTAAAATCAATTTACTTTTCTTACTTTTTTAGTCAACAGATGACTTCATAGCAGGTGAACTGTAATTTTTAGACAAGCAGTTCTTTGAAATCACTAGTACATTGCCTGCACCTCGTCTCTGATTAAAAGGGCTGCTTACATATGGCTCATAATGTCAATGGAAATCACCAGCTCAATTGATATTTTCACTGATTTCATGAGGCAGGCAGTTTAGATTGTGATCACAAGGTCTTGTTACCTCAACCGTTTGATTGTGAAACTAACATTATTCTTTTGTTTAGTGATTAATTTGTTTAGTCATAACTAAAAAGGCTGTTTTCCATTGTTACAGGATCTACATATGGCGTATTACAACTCTTCTCTAGCACTGTGGTGGTAAGTAGTGATTTTTTTTTTTTTTTTTTTTTTTTTAGTGAGCAGCATTTGCTGCTGTAATATGATTATCAATTTGCTGCTCCCAATCTAATAATCCACGTTTACCTCATCTGATCTGTCTCCATGGAGAAAAAAGCACGTGTCACACTAATTGTTTATTACAGTCAACATTACATATTGCTCTCACTACTGGAGTGCGTTACTGTAAAACGAGTCGTCATGTTAACATTGACAAACACACTGACACACACGTATTTAAACTGGTTAAAGACTGAAGGGTCACGGGGCTAGTTAAGAATTGAAGGAGATGTTTGTCTTTTCTTGGATGTTAAGTATGGAGACAGCAGACAGGAACAGTGAGTCTCTATGACATGCCTGTAGGCCAGAAACAGAGAGAACATAGTAAATCCAATTTAAGTTTTTATTGCATTACACCAGTGTGCAGTGTCTGCAGGTGTGTGTGTGTGTGTGATGCCTCAGTCTAATGAGTGCTGGTATGGAGATGCCTGCAGTGCTTGCCTCAGGGCCTGAGCTTTTTCATTTGTCAGGTCCGATCTGTCTGCCTGTAGGCTATAAACTGTAGCTTTCTTCACCGAGACATGCTTTCCTTTAATAAACGACTAAGATTCTCATTCAAAGGTGCTGCAATTAATATCACACAGATACGGATATCACTGAAATTAGTGTGTCTGTGACCGAGGTTATGTATACAACAAAAAGAATGATATATGTTAGTCATTTGAAAGCTTTTGGTTTGCTAGCATCAAGGCAGCAAACCAAAAGAGTTTCGGAGAGAGCTATTTTGTTAAGATGAGGTATTTTGCTAAGATTCAGCAAGATTAGCTCTTTAGCAAAACAGACAGCATCGCTTACAGCATCTTTACATGGTCATGTTGTGCAAAAATCTAAAAAAAAAAAAAGTGCATTTTATGCTACTACTCTTATGAAAAAAAAAAAAATGAAGAGCATTCATTATGGAAATAATATGCTTTAAAAGAATATACCATAGTGCAAAGTTAATTGCAATTTAAAATATTTTAATTGATATTAAATGCAATTACTTCTATTGGCTTTGAAATATGGTGTACTGCCGAATATGCTCACTATAGCATGTATGGTAAACTAAAATATTCTTTAATGCCCTTTTTATTAAAACTTATGTCATTTTAAATATATATATATATATATATATATACCTGTAATTACACATTTGTAATGATGAAGTTGCAGTTTAATGTTTAAAATATGTTAACTTTAAATTAGGGCTGCATGATTATGGCAGAAATGATAATTGTTGATTATTCTCTTGAAATTGCAATTGCAATTAATAATTACGATTATGATGTTTTAAATAGCTTTACATGCAACTGCATGCCATATTTTTTATGAAAACAAACAAGCTAAAACACTTTTCTAGAAAAACCAATGTATAGTTGCCCCAAATGTCAACTATTTGGCTTCTTCTTTAAATTAACTTTTTTTTTTTTTTAAATATGCATGGTATTAAAATGTTAAACTAAAACTAAATTTAAAACAATGGAAAAAACCCTTAAGATGACCTTTTGAAACAATAAAAAAAACACAGAATAATGTAAGTAGACTTCATCAAATAATATCAAATAACACACTATAGAAAAAATTACACTTTTAAAGTATTTTACGTGTGTTGTTGCAAAACAAGCATTATTTTTTAAATAAACATTTCAAGAAACAAGTATTGGATTTAATTCAGCAAATATGATACAGAACAGTGTTACTGATAGTGATCTATTTTAAATATGTGACCCAGGACCACAAAACCTTTTTTTAAGATACTATTTGAAAATCTAAAATCTGGGGGTGCAAAAAATAAATTTTAAAATATTAAAATATAAAAATTATTAAAATATTGAGAAAATCACCTTTAAAGTTGTCCAAATAAAGTTCTTAGCAATGCATATTACTAATCGAAAATTAAGTTTTGATATATAGGGAATTTACAAAATATCTTCATGGAGCATGATCTTTACTTAATACCCTAATGATTTTTAGCATTTTGACCCATACTATGCATTGTTGGTTATTGCCACAAATATACCTGTGTTACTTATGACTGATTTTGTGGTCCAGGGTCACATATTTCATTGTCTCTTACATGTTGTGTTCTTTGATTGGCAGGGAAGTTGGAGTGATGTGGTAGGGAGGCGCTATTCACTACTGACGTGCCTTTTGTTCAGTGCCTTTGGATATGGCCTGCTGGGTCTATCCACTAGTATTGCACTCTTTGTGCTGGCCAGGATACCAGTGGGTAAGTATAGTGTACATATTGCAAATTAGTAAGTGCAACATTACTGAAATTATTTCGTTTTCTGTTTAAAGGGCTCTTTAAACACTCCCTGTCTATCTGCCGAGCGCTCCTGTCAGATCTTGTGTCAGAGAAAGAGCGGCCTCTAGTGATGGGCCACTTTAATGCAGCTTCAAGTGTGGGCTTCATCCTGGGACCAGTGGTGGGTGGATATCTTACTGAACACGAGGGTGGTTTTTACTTATCCTCATTCGTCTGTGCAGCCATTTTTCTTCTAAATGCAGGTGAGCAAGATTAACAGTAGTTATGTGCATACAGAAAATAATTTATTCCTTAAAAGTACAAAGAAGTATACATAAACCCAATCTTTTCTGAGATTGCAGTTATCTTGGGATGGTTCGTTGTTTACTTTCCCTCATGTCATTCCAAAATCACATGACTTTCTTCCAGTGGACACAAAAGAAAAAATGTTGAAGACTGTTTTCAAACTTAAAAAAGACACAAAACTATCATAAATCTGCTTCATATGCACAGCATTTTAACTTTGTTCCAAGTCTGAAGTCAAATCATGAGAAACCATGTCTGAAATCCAAATAATTTCCTATGAATCAAAACGTTTTAATGAATTAGTTGATCTGGTTTGAAGATTTAGAATGTTTCAACATTTGGATCACTGTTTCTTGGCTGCTTTTGTATGCTTTTTTAGTGATAGTTCACCCAAAAATGAAAATTCTGTCATTAATTACTCACCCTCATGTTGTTCCAAAGCCGTAAGACCTTTGTTCACCTTCGGAACACAAATTAAGATATTTTTGATGAAATCCGAGCGATTTCTGACCCTCCTTAGACAGCAAGGGTCCTATACCATGTTCGATATCTAGGAAGGTACTAAGAAAATCGACAAAATAGTCTATGTGACATCAGTGGTTCAACCGTAATTTTATGAAGCTAGAAGAATACTTTTTGTTGCACAAAAAAAAGAAAAAAGCATGTGTCGCATGTGCAGATGGTACTCTCCAAAATGGTGCTAGGGTGACGCGGAGGAAAAGAACTGTTGATTAAAGTTATTTTAGTGATTTTGCCCACAAAAATTATTCTCGTAGCTTCATAACATTATGGTTGAGCCACTGATGTCACATGGACTACTTTGCTATTTTGTCGATGTTCTTGGTACCTTTCTATTTTTCATCATAATTTATGTTCCAAAGATGAACGAAAGTCTTACAGGTTTGAAATTACATGAGGGTGAGTAATTAATGACAGAATTTTCATTTTTGAGTGAATTATGTTAACTTAGCTTCATCCCATATTTATTGTGCAGTCATTGCTTGGAAAGTAGTAGCATCAGCATTTTGCTAAACTTCACCTTTTTTGTTCCACTGAAAAAAAGAAAGACATTTGAGTTTGGATTGACATTAGTCAAGTAAATGATGACAGAGTAAATTATTTTCATTTCTGGGTGAATTACACTATTCCTTGTGAAAAATACATACATTTTAGCATACTTAAAAAGTAGTTTTTACAGAAATAATATAGTTTCAAACAGTTTACTTGAGTGCAAACTGCGTATAATGTTTTCTAACACATAATTAAAATTAAAATTAAATTAAATTATACAGGCCCGGTTTCACCGACAGGGCTTAGACTGCACCAGGATTAGGCCATAGTTCAGTTAGGACATTTAAATAACTTTTATAAATGTGCTTAGGAAAAAAAATACTACTGGTGTGATCTTGAGACAAAACAAAGGATATATTTTAACATCTGTCAGTGCAAGTTTCTTTCAGTTGAAACAGCTCAGACTTACATTTTAGTCTGGGAATAGGCTTAAGCCTTGTATGTGAAATAACACAATACAGTGCTTAAGTTTGTTAGTCAAAATAAGTACTTTTTTAAAGCATGAAAAAAGATGATTTAAAGTATATTTTAAAGTAAAACATTTATATTATGGCCTATATTATAGTGGCCTTTTAGTTTCCTTAATATTATATTTTCTGCAAGTACAGTTTTTTTTTAAATACACTTTTAAGTTTTGAAGTACACTGCAAGTACACACTCAATACAATTAAAGGGCTAGTTCATCCAAAAATGAAAATTCTGTCATTAATTGAACGATGACAGATGAATGAAGGTCTTACGCGTTTGAATGACATGAGGGAGTCATGTTGTTCTAAACTCGTACGACCTTCATTCATCTTTGGAACAAAAATTAGGATATTTTTGATGAAATATGAGAGTTTCTGACCCTCCATAGACAACAACAACGCAACTACCAAGTTGAAAGCCCAGAAAGATAGTAAGATCATTAAAATAGTCAATGTGAAATCAGTGGTTCAACTGTAGGAGAAGAAATTGTTGAATAAAGTTTGAATACATTTTTGTTTTCTTTGCACACAAAAAGTATTCTTGAAGCTTCATAAAATTAAAGTTAAACCCCTGATGTCACAGACTATTTTAACAATACTCTTACTACCTTACTGGGCCTTGAACGTGTCAGTTGCGTTGCCGTCTATGCAGGATCAGACAGCTTTCAGATTTAATCAAAAATATCTTAATTTGTGTTCCGAAGATGAACGAAGGTCTTATGGGTTTGGAACAACATGAGGGTAAGTAATTAATGACAGAATTTTCATTTTTGGGTGAACTTAAGTGTATTTCTTTTTCACAAGTGATCCTTTGTCTGCTACAAAGCAACTACAGTCTGCTTATCCAACTGTTGTCTTCTTAGGTTTGGTCTGGATGTTACCTTGGAGTGAGACGTTAAATCACCGTATAGATGCAAACGCTAACAGTAAAACCAAACCCGGCAAATCCTACGACGAGTTGAAGAACTCAATCCAGCAGAACTGCTCAGACAAAAACCATGTTCGCCATCCTAATGCATCAGCAGTCCGTAGTCAAACAAATGGAGGCTGGGGCTGGAGAGACATGTCTGTTGTCCAGCCTGCCTGGAGACAGCTAACCTCAGTGTGGATACGGATCCACATGGTGGCTTCCTCCGATATGTGGGACGTGTTCCTGGTGCGTCTTCTAATGGCTGTATCCATAATGCTGTACTACAGTAACTTCTCCTTAGCCATGGAGGAGCGTTTTCAGCTCAAACCAAAGGTGACGGGCTATTTGATCAGCTATAGCAGTATGTTGGGCGCCCTTGCTGGCTGTTTGGTGGGACCCGTCACACATTTTTATGGCAACAACATGTCTGCTTTATTGTTGCACTCTACGGCACTCACCTGCACGTTGATCTTCCTGTATGCCACGGCACCCAACGTCTGGCAGGTCGTGCTCACTTCCACGTTCTTTGCCATCTCTACCACTATTGGACGTACGTGCATCACCGATTTAGAGCTGCAGCGTGGGGGAGCCCAAGCTAGCGGGACATTAATCGGAGCGGGACAGTCAGTCACAGCTGTGGGACGGGTTCTCGCGCCACTGCTGTCTGGTCTGGCTCAGGAAATCAGCCCCTGTGGACCTGCTAGTTTAGGGGTCGTGCTGGGACTGGTTGCTGTTGGTGTGCTACTCGTGAGGACTCCTAAATGGGACAGTAAGACAAAGGTTAAAGACAAGAGTCCCAAACAATAAGGTGAAGTGACAGAAAGACGTAGGACTGTGACGGCAGCTGTCTTTTATTTCCTCTCAGGGGATGTGATTGTTTTTTTTGGAGAACATTGGAGTTTGGATCTTTATACCAGCTATCGAATGTCACAACGTCAGTGTGAGACGTCAGTCGGTAAGGCTGCTTCCTATGCCGCCACGCTGAACGAGAGCAACTGCCTTGTGCAAATGCAGACTGATTGAGTCTGATGCAGAATCTACAGTAATACGATGAATGTTTCAGAACATTTTGCTGTTAAATAGTTCAACACCAGTGGCAGAACTAATGTGAAGTCAAGCATATTCTGTTTCAGAGCACCAGAAGTGAGACATTCATTGTTGAAAGACTTTTATGTGTTATATAAAAGTGTTTTATGTGTTGCTTTCGTTTCCTGACCAGACTATAAGTTATATGAACAGGAAAGGTAAGTCTTACATGCTTCCAAGGAAACTGTTTAACATTTTGGGTAAGAGAAATGTAACTATGTGATGGAGTTTTACCTCACTGTGGCATTGATACTCGTTTAACCACTATTTATCATTGGTGCACTTCAGAATACTCACTTCCTTCAGTGTTTAAAATTAAAAGTCATACAGTTGCCCCAAAGGCTAGCAATAATGTTTTTTAAATAAAACTGTACAAAAACTTGAGAGTAGGTCACATACACTACTGTTCAAAATTAAGTGTGGGGTCAGTAAGGTTCTTTTATTATTTTGAATTTTTTTTCAGCAAATATTTCAAATAAATGCTGTTCATTTAAATTTCTATTGATAAAAGAATCCTGAAAAAAGTATTATGGTTTCCACAAAAATATTAGGCTGCACAACCATTTTCAAAACTGATAAGAAATGTTTACTGAGCATCAAATCAGCATATTAAATGATTTCTGAAGGATCATGTGACACTGAAGACTGGAGTAATGATGCTGAAAATTTATCTTTGCCATCACAGGAATAAAATTACATTTTTAAAAGTATTCAAATAGAAAACAGTTATTTTAATATTACTTTTTAATTATTACTTTTAATGTATTTTTGACCAAATAATTGCAGCCTTGTTGTGAATAAAAATAACTGTTTAAAAAAAAAAAAAAGTACAAAATCTTACTGACCCCCAAATATTTGTTGTGTATGCGTGGGAAATGTTTTCTTAGTTTTTATCTTTTTGTTTCACCATCTGAATTTATCTATGTATTACAATTATTAGTTTAAATGAAGGCTTTTTTGTTACTGTCAGGCATACCCAGTCCATGGCGAAGTATAATTATGCAAGTTTTTGTGTAAGAACATAATATTTTATTTTAATAAAAGAAGCCTGAGCCAACACAAAATCCTGCTGTTATGTTATTTTAGATTCTTTTAAAGTTCATTTAAAACGTATGTTTTACATGCCAGGATAAATGATCTTATACATTAGAGGACTGTTTGTGCTAAAAATGTATTATATTTTGATATTTGTGCCCATGTATATTTCACGGCAAGATTAATATATACAAAAGTTATGTTATGTCTTATATAGAAATAATATAATACTTTCAGTAATCAAGTAATTGATTCATAAATAACAATATATGAAGCAATATATGAAATGACAATGTCCCCAATTTATTAGTTTTAACAATATCAGCAAAATGCATATGAAGCAGAATGTGGCTTTAAGGCCAGTTTATAATGTATATTAGAATTTCTCATGGCTTTAGTATCATAAAAAGCATTTACCTATATACAGTATATACAGTTGAGGTCAAAAGTTTACATACACCTTGCTTAATCTGCAAAATGTTAATTATTTTACCAAAATAAGAGGGATCATAGAAAATGTGTGTTATTTCTTATTTAGTACTGACCTGAATGAGATATTTCACATAAAAGATGTTTACATATAGTCCACAAGAGAAAATAATAGTTGAATTTAAAAAAATGACCCTGTTCAAAAGTTTATTTGCACTTGATTCTTAATACTGTGTTGTTACCTGAATGATCCACAGCTGTTTTTTTTTTTTTGTTTTTGTTTTTGTTTTTGTTTTTGTTTGTTTGTTTAGTGATAGTTCATGAGTGCCTTGTTTGTCCTGAACAGTTAAACTTCCCTGCTTTTCTTTAGAAAATTCCTTCAGGTCACACGATTTTTTTGGTTTTTCAGCATTTTGTGTATTTGAACCCTTTCCAACAATGTATGATTTTGAGATCCATCTTTTCACACAGAGGACAACTGAGGGACTCGTAACTATTACAGAAGGTTCAAACACTCACTGATGCTACAGAAGGAAACATGATGCATTAAGAGCCAGGGGGTGAAAACTTTATGAATTTGAAGATCAGGTAAATTAAACTTATTTTGTCTTCTGGTAAACATGTAAATATTTCAGTAGCTTCTAAAGGGCAGTACTAAATAAAAAAATATATGATATTTAGGCAAAATAAGACAAATCTTCATTCTTTTCAAAAGTTTACACCCCTGGCTCTTAATGCATCGTTTTTCCTTCTGAAGCATCAGTGAACAAGGGACAAGGGACTCATGAACAACTATCACTAAACAAACAAACAAACAAACAAAAACACAGCTGTGGCTCATTCAGGTAACAACACAGTATTAAGAATCAAGTGTATGTAAACTTTTGAACAGGGTCATGTTTATAAATTCAACTATTATTTTCTCTTGTGGACTATATTATGTAAACGTCTTTTATGTGAAATATCTTGTTCAGGTCCGTACTAAATAAAAAAATCACATGCATTTTAAAATGATCCCTCTTATTTTGGTAAAATAATTAACATTTTGCAGATTCTGCAAGGTGTTTGTAAACTTTTGACCTCAACTGTACCTTACATTTACTTAATGTTTAACATGAAGTGAGCTCTTTCTATATTCTCTAGTAAAAGTGTTTTTTTTTTTTTTTTTTTTTTTTTTTTTTTTTTTGTGGTGAGTTTAGTTCCAAAAATAATAGCAGTTCAGCCACATTAACAGTGTCCATCCCTGTAGATCTCATTGTGGTTTCTTTGGCAGCCAGTGTGGTCCCTTCACCAAAGGGTGTTGCACATCACTGTTGTTCTGAGGTTCCCGTACCCATGCATGTGGAGACGACCGTGCCTTCTGCTCCTCACCCTCAGAGTCTTCATCACTATAGTTTCTCAACCTAACCGTAAGTCCTGAACGTCTTACGTTTGACCCCAGATGTGACCTCCTGTTGCCCCTCTGCTCTTCATTTTGCTCATCCACCATATTAACAGAGGAAGCTGCTTCCTTCAGAGTGTCTAGTGGCCGGAGAGGCATCCCTGCTTTAGATGACACTCTCTTTGGATACCTGATTTTGGGCCTGTTTGACGGGTAATCAATCTCCGATTCAATATCACCATCTCCTACAAAAACAAGAGTGTAGATTACTATCTATTTTACTGTCAGTACAGCAGTTTAAAATGAGTATAGTTATGAAAATCATTTGACTCACATCAATGTAATATTTAAAACCACTAGATAGCTTGACAAATAATGCAGTAGCCATATACACAACCACACTGACACAAACAGGACAAAATGCTGTTCTTGAACTTTATATTAAATAAATATAAAGTATACATATAAGCAGTTTTCAACATTAATAAAAAAAAAAAAATGTTTCCTGAGTAGCAATGATTTCTGAAGGACACTGAAGACTGAAGTAACTGGTACTAAAAAATGAAACGTGTATGTAATTTGCAAACTATATAAAATCCATCAGATACAAGCACTAGAGTCTTAGCTAGAGATACAGTGTATTTTCTCACCAGTGTGACCACGTCTCCCTGGAGGTAATCCAGAGTTCAGACTCCGACCCATGGGCAGAGACAAAAACTTCTGGGACATTTTTGCAGCATTCTGGTGTAAAAAGAGCAAGGAAAGGATCAATGATAGAAAATAAGACTCTCGTTTTCATATTTAGAAGCATAGAGGTCATTATGTATAACTTGGTGTTCTGCTTTTAGACAGCATTCTTTAGGTTTTGTTGTCTTATATCATTCTGTATAAATAAGTGCTCTCATTTATATAGTGTTACATACAGTGCCATGTAAGCTTCCAGCTCTGAAGCTGCGTCGTAAGCTTGTGTGCCGTCTCATCAGGATCTCTCTGGCTGGGATATCATTGGGTAATGCATGCTTATTGGTGTAAGACAATGTCTGTGAAGCATAATGGATAAAAAATATAAACTGTAAAACATCAAAAGGGACATTAGAAGCAGCAAAATAAGCATGAACAACTTTGATGTCCCACTGTGCAAAAAAACACTGAAAAGAAAATAGATACTTTGGACAATTTTAATAAAACCCACAATCATTTCTGCAGTCAGTAAAGGCAGTATGTGTCAAAATAAAATAGAAAATATAGCTGCAAGTAGCGATTACCTGTAATAATGCAAGCCTGTAAATCAATTATTAAAAAAAAAAAAAAAAAAAAAAGCATTTTTGGCAAATTCAGGTAATTTACCATAGAAATATTATGTTTTTTAATGGTTATGATTGTTATAGCGCCAGCTGTGGTCCGATCTCCTTAAAACTTTGTATGTTTGTTTAGAATCACCTGTCACTCTCATGTGCTCAGCAGGTTTTGTGAAGTTTTGAGTTTTCTTTTACACTTTATAGGATTTTGGGTAAATTTAGACAGGCCCCTTTTCTAAACAACCCCATGATAGCTTCCCAAAGGGTAAATTTCAACATTTTTGATAATTATTGGCCTGAACAGTCCAGAGAATTTTACTGCAGTGTTTTTTATTTTTTCAGATTGAGCGAAAAACCTAGGACTAGTTTACAAAAGTAAGTTTTCTAAATCTTCTCAATCATTTCACAAATTATTCGATTGACAGCAGTGATTCTAGAGGCAAGGCTGTCCAGAATGAGGAGCTCTATCGTATGATATGACTATCATGCGTATGTGTGAAAAATGTGTGAATATTCACTCTCCGGAGAGTCTTTCTCCACTGGTTTGGTTCCAAATGGGCGAAAACCTAGGACTAGTTCTCAAAAGTAGGTTTTTCAAAAAATGCAAAATACCCGAAAATTTTGAATTTGAGGTGAGTTTTGTCTGTTGTGAGCCAAGGATTCCACCGACATAAGACACTTGAGCCTGCAACGAACGGATTAGGAGTTATGATCAATTTACATGTTGTAGGCGGTGTGAGTACTACCATCCCACCAAGTTTCACGTCTCTACGACTTACGGTTTGGTCTGCATGATCAGTTGTACATGTAGATCACCATTCTAACAATTACAATAGGGTTTCAGCACTACGCACTTGAACCCCTAAATAGGCTGTTGTAATAATGCATTTTAAACAAATTACTCAGTTATTTTTTCACTGTAGGTCATACAAATCCGTAAACCTGGCACAAAACTGTTTGTTATATCTGATGTCGGTCAGTGATCTTAAAATACTTAATTTCTTTACTACTTCCTTTTTATTGAGCATTTGACTTTTTTATTCCTTTTTTATGGTGGTGTTTTTGTTTTTTGTTTAGCAATTCCACTATTGTAAGTTCACAACATTTCGTCATAACCCACCCTCTGTCTGATCTTGTACATGTTCTTTGACAAGAGTTCATGCATATTTGTCACATCAGATGACAAGGGCTTCTTCCTGGATTTTGGGGCATTCTTTCTTTCTTCGCTATAGTAAAAGACAAACAGAAACAGGAAGCAAATCACTGTGATGCTTCTTTGACCACAAAGCTTTACTGAAATGTCTGTTGTATAAATGTAAGCTACATTACTTCTAATTTCTGAGAAGAGGAGGACAGGAATAGAAGTGCAAAAAGGAGACATACTGCAATGAAATTAAAGAGGGAGCTGCACTGATGTCACCGGACATTTGGTCCAGTATCTCCATTGCGTTCTGAAGCTCCAGTTTCTTATATAGAGCCACAATGCTTGACTCGGGACGGTTATCACGGATTAAAATTTTGCGAATGATCCGGTTGTTAAACTTCATGAACCTGAGAACCCAAGAAATTAATAAATGTCAAAATCAGTATCACAGAGTACAGGATTTTGTATGTTGATATTTAACTCCCACATGAAAACTGAGTCACTGAATAAATGTCCATTGTCTGTTGAGATTTTTTTCCAAAATTACACATAGGGTAACAGCTGCAGTTGTAACTAATAGGAAATAGTCTTTATGACAGATACATTTACAAAGTCCTATGGCCGAAACTCTCGTCCACACATCAAAGCTGTAAGATCAGTCTAACTGGTGCCACATTTTTGGGACACTTGCGAAATGATAACAGAGAAAACTGGAAATATGACACTAAAATACTTGTATTAAGCTGCTGTCAGCAGAGAACTGTACTTCCATTGAAAAAGCTGTGTAGGGAAAAAATAACTCCTACTTGTCTTTCCAGTAGTAGTGACTCCATTGTCCACAAAGATCTTCTAAGCCGGCAACAGTGTGCTCCATTAACTAAAACACAGTAATGGCATCAGAACTAACTAAACTGATCTCGATTAAGCATGTTTAAATTAAATAAATGAAACCACTGACCAATGAAACATACCCTTTTGTGAATCTCAACATTGATGGTGTCCAGGTTTCGATTTGTCTTACGAACATTCATTAATTTTAGCAGGGGTCTTATAGTAATTCCCTGCGAAGAGAAAAAGAAGTTGGATTGGCATTTTTTGAAAAGAATAATACTTGTATTCAGTAAAAAGCATTAAATTGATCAAAAGTGACAGTAAAGACATTTATAATACAAATGATTACAATGATTTCTATTTTAAATAAATGCTGTTCTTTTAACTGTCTATTCATCTAAAGAATTCTGAAAAATGTATCACAGTTTCCACAAAAATAGTAAGCGACAGAAATATTTTCATCAAAAACATAAATTACATTTTAAAATATATTAAAATGGAAAACACTTGTTTTAAAAATGTAATAATATTAATTGGGGTCAACCGATATGTGTTTTAAAGGGCTGACGCAGATACAGGTCAAGTAGACCGGTAACCGATATATATGTTTTGTGTAAAGATGACAATTAATTTCACCCTTTTGTGAATCTCAACATTCATTAATTTTATAAGAGGTCTTATAGTAATTCTCTGTGAAGAGAAATAGTACTTGGATTGGCATTTTTTTTAAAGAATTAATACTTTTATTCAGGAGGAACCATTAAACTGATCAAAAGAGACAGTGAAGACATGATGTTACAAATTATTTCTATTTAAAATAAATGCTGTTCTTTTAACTGTATATTCATCTAAAAAATGTATCACAGTTTCCACAAAAATATTAAGCGGTAGAAACGTTTTCATCAAAGAAATAAATGAAACGTAAAAATATATTAAAATAGGAAAATACTTATTTAAAAAAAGGAATAATATGAATAGGGATCAACCGATTTTTTTTTTTTTCCAGGCTGATACGATACCGATTATTACAGATCAAATAGACTTATAACCGATATTTTGAACCAACATGCATGTCTGGTGTAAAAATGAAAATTATTGTCTAAACTAAGAATAACAAGGGATCTGACAAAAACATTTAAATTATTTTATTGGCAAATCGGTTTTTGAACCTGACCGATACCGATAACCATAAAAATGCTTACTATCTGCGCCGATAATTGGTCAAACCCTAAATATGAACATATGAGACTTCTTTCAAAAACATTATAAATTGTAATTATTTTTGACCAGTGGTGTATAAATTAACAATTTAATTAATAATTTAGTAATTAACTGGTATAATATAGGAAGTGTAAAGTTTCAATGGAGCTCAATGATATAGCTGTTGAAAAGATATAGTGGTGAATCAGCTACTAATGTGTTGTTGTATCAACAGTCTAGCAGCTCTAGGTAAAGGAAATTCCATCTTGTAAACATGGTTCATAGAAAGGAATTCTACTAGTTTGCACACAAGCAATCCTAAAATAAACTCATTCACTCCTGAGTACCTGAATGAACACTGTGAAGATTATGACGACAATCGTTCCTGTGATAAACAGCTTCTTATGACCAATGCTGTCTGGGAGAGTGAAGGCCAAGGCAAAGGACACGGCTCCTCTCAGCCCACCATAGGTCAAACCAAACTGATCTTTGAAGTTGAAAGGCGTTGTGCGGAAGGGGTTAATGATCTGCGTTAGCACCAAGATTCCTAAAGGGAAAAAATGTATATAGTTAGATTTGTTGACAATAATTTAAAAAAATATATATAATTTCAGGTGACAAGTCTACATTAGTAGTGTGGATTTTACAGGTTATATCTTTAGGTCAACAGGTGCAAGAATAGTCTCTCCTTTCTTAGTGGAGTTGATCAACATGCTGATTCATTCAGGAACGAAACAATTTATGAATTTGTATCATTCACTCAACTGATTCAGTCAAAACACTGATTCGTCCTGCAATGAAAAACAACTGTATGTTGCTGGAAAAGGGGGTGACTGATTCTGCTTTGATTGGAACTATTTCTGTTGGCAGAGTGAAAATGAGCATACTAACTGGCAATAGTGTGTCCATGTAAGTTACTGTTAATTTCTTATGTGTTGAATTGTTGTGTAAAAGCATTATGACTCTTGAAATCATGCTGTTTCGTGCAATATTGATTAGTAACCTATAACAATAAGAAAGCATCCTGCTGCTATAAAAAACTAGTAATCCAAGTAATTTGGGAATTCTTTAGAATCACAAATGATCTCCCATACCAAGGCCTCTCCAAAGCAGAGCAAACACCAGAGTAAAGAGGATGTAGCCCCAGTTCCATTCGTGCTCTGTTGTTATGGTAACAACACCCAGAAAAAAGAAGATCAGAGTTTCCGACACACTTCCAACCATCTTAATCACATGCCGAATAGTGGTGCAGGAGCGCTGGGATACATTCTCCTCAACGTAATACTTCATAGTCAAAGCACAGGTTACAATACTGTAGAAACAAGAACACAACGTTCAGGAAAAGCCAAAATGGAACTCCAAAAATGGTTAAGAGCCCTTACTTACGCCATGATGCTGGAGATGCTAAAGAGCTCAGCTATGAGGTAGGCCAGGTAGCTGTATAGGAAGATTATAAGAGGCTCGATCTCTCTCACTTTTCCTGTAAAGCGTGTGGTGAAGGCTGCCAAAAAGCCAAACAGTATGCCGAAAAACGTACCTCCCAAACCCACCACAAAAAACCAACCTATGTGCAGAAAAACTTCTCCGGCTTCAACTACTTCCATCACTGCTATATGATTGAAAAGATTATAGAGCACCTGAAATAGACAGTGAGAACTACTTAAATAATAAACAATCTGATTCACAAAACAACACAAAGGTGTGACAAAAATATGCTAAACTAATAAAATTAGAGGACAAATGTGATAACACATGCGGAACATCATAAAGTGTAAAACGTACAATAAAATGATCAAACCATTAAACTAAATTGGCTTATTTTACAGATATTCATGACATATTTTCCGTTTTTATGAAGTATATGTTTATTGAATTTAAATTTTGCCATCTATGAATGTATTAGTGATCATTAAGAAAAAAAAAGTAGTATTTGTTGTATTTATTTATGCAGAGTACTGTATGCAGCTAACAAAATTTCCATCATTAAGCAAGGAAAAAAACAATAATGTTAATATACAAGTCCTTCCTATTACTTCCTATTATTCATATTACTCTTCTCTTTACTATTCTGGTTAAAATGTAATAAAATAAGAAGTATAATCTTGCTTAAGTATTTGTTTTATGTCTGACACAATAAAGAAAGGTGAGACTGTTCATACACATTGTGTTTACCATGGTGTTTAAGCATAGTGTTATATCAAATTACCAAGTAGTTACACTGGCTTGTGCTGAGTTTTACTAGGGCAAGACTTGAAAGGAGATTTTATACAACCATATTTCTTTTGAAACAAATTGTGATGCTTAATTTACTCCCCCCATGTCATCTGAGACATTCATGTTTTTGTTTCTTCAGTCGAAAAGATATTAATGTTTTTGAGGAAAACATTTCAGGATGTTTCTCCATATAGTGGACTTCAATGGGGATGAATGGGTTGAAGATCCAAATTGTAGTTTCAGTGCAGCTTCAAAGGGCTTTACACAATCCCAGCTGAGGAATAAGGGTCTTATCTAGCGAAACGATCGGTCACTGTCTAAAAAATAAAAAATGTATATACTTATTCCTCAGATGGGATTGTGTAGAGCCTTTTGAACCTGCACTGAAACTGCAATTTGGACCTTCAATCCGCTGATCCCATTTAAAGTTCACTATATGAAGAAAAATCCTGGAATGTTTTCCTCAAAAACCTTAATTTTCTTTTCAACTGAAGAAAGAAAGATATGAACATCTTGGATGACATGGGGGACTTATACACTTTAAAAAAAAATGGTTCTTTAATGGCATTGATGCTTCCATAAAGAACCTTTAACATCCATAGAACCTTTATGTTGCACAAAAGATTCTTTATAGTGGAAAAGAGTTCCAAAATGGTTCTTCTATTGCATTCCTATGAAAACCCCCTTTTGAAATCTTTATCACTTGGTTTTCTACATCTACAATCCATGCGCATACATCACTTACCACAGTGACAGCATCATTGAACAGGCACTCTCCAAATACCACAATATAGAGCTGCTCATGTATGCTGATGTCCTCAAAAACAGTGAGCACAGCCACCGGTTCTACAGCTGAGATGATGGAGGCAAAGAGGAGGTTCTCCTGCAGGTTAATGTCCTGCACGCCAAAAGCCTCGATCTGGCAGATGGCAAACAGGGAGATGCCAATGCCAATGGAATTCCACAAGGTGCCAAAAACAGCAAACCACAACACTGTCCCGAAATTCTCAAAGAAAGGCCGAGTGGGCATGAAGTAGCCTGAGTCCAGAACAATGGATGGCAACATATAGAGGAAAAAGACGTTGGAGGTGAGCACTGCCGGCGGCTTCTCGTGCACCGAATGCATGATCCCCCCAACTATGAGACCAATGGAGATCAGCAAACACGACTCTGGCACCCATATTGTGATCTTATGGTAGATATGGAAACCTATTCAGAAAAAAAGCAAGACTTGTTACTTAGTACTTCATAATTAAAATTCTAACTGAACTATAGAATAAAGTTGCCTTTCTGACTAGATAAGTAAAGAAAAAAGCCTGTTGTAAACTGAGATAAGAAATGTTGCTGTAACAACCTGCATAGTGTTTCACAATCGAGTATACAGTAGTATCGAATAAATAAGTAGGCTGCTAGTAAAACTGGAATAGTCAGTACTGGACGGACTACTTGACTAGAAATTAAAACAAATACGCTACTAATAACATCAAAAAGTCACTAGCAGTTGGCCTAAAAGAATATGTGTTAAAACAGCTTGCCATAGAATGCGTAATCGCTCACCTATTTTGGCAAAGGACGCCAGTAGCACCCATAAAGTAATCTCAAACGGTATCTGAATGCGGGGATAGTTCAGTGTAAACACCGCTTGGGTAGTTTCATCAGGGTCAGGGTTAGGATGAGTCTCCTCCATCGGGCTCCAAGGAGGAATTTTAGATGGAGAATTCGGAGTCGGTTTAAAAGGTGCATCGACGTTTGCTCCGTATCCAAGAGATGCAAAAATTACGTACAAAATCAAAAAGCTAAAAGACGTCTTTTCATTCAAATTAAGCATCATGTTTTCTCAAAATACATACATATGCTAGAAGCTGATATATGAAACGTACAGTAAATATATAAAGAATTAAAAATACATTTTTAAAGTGTTCCCTTCATCTACGTCCAAGTTTAGTAAAGCACACTTATCGTCGCACTCTCTCGACTGAGTTTTGGCTCTCTGAATCTGGGAGCAGGTGTGTGGTAAGGTGGGGGCCGGTTGACGACCAGTGCCACACCTGATTTTTCTGTCCTTGCCTTTGAAATAGTTTCGCATACTCTAGTTCTCAGAAAAGACTTTTTAATGGAGGTAACCTGCTGCTCTCTTCCATAATAAACACTTCTGACGTAAAACTCCTACGGAGTAGTTTCACGAGCACTGTGTTCAAAATGAGGGTATTAGTCAGTGCATCTCCATTACAAACAAGAATCAATGCAGTTTCAGGCAAAATAGTGACAGCAGTTATTAAATAGAACTGTTTTAATTGGGAAAGCCTCTTATACTATGCTAATTTAATTGGTTTTAAAGAAGTAAGAATAATGATAGTAACTGAAAGCAGAACGTTGTTGTGAGTGAGGGCCTCTTTTTTGGTAATTGTCTGTTTACTCTACTTATTTTATCTTTCCAATTTGATGTAGTCAGCTTCAATATGTCCACCCTGTTAAGGGGAATTTGAAAAAAAAAAATAGAAATTCTTATTTGTAAAAGAAACATTTAAAAAAAAAAAAAAACTTTTTTATTTGACAGACCTTCAGTGTAAGATTTTTCCCCCCCTCAGATTTAATGGCTGATTTTAGGTCAAAGTGTACACTCAGGAAAAGTGTGTTAATTTTTATACCTAAGGTTGACCAAAATTATTTTTTACATGTTTTACATCTCCCTATCATAATTACACAATAATTGATTTAAAAAAATGGGTTACATTTTTTAAACATCTCCATCTGTCCAAAAGGCACAGGATCCTGGGAACGACCCTTTCCCCTTAACAAGGTGGACATGTTGAAGCTGACCAAGATAAAATAAGTAAAAACAGACAATATACAAACAGAGGCTCTCATTTGCCTTCCCCAGTTGTTGTTCCTCCAATGAAACAATGAATAAATTTCATTTAAAGGGCCAGTAGTCGAATATAACAGGATGGACGTGGACAATATTTTGAGGGACAAGCTAAAAATCTTCATTATTATTTTTTTAAATGAATTTAATACTTGGAATATATATATTAAAAAAATAACAAAGGAGTGGCTTCACAACAACTCCGTGACTGTTCTTGAATGGCCCAGCCAGAGCCCCGACTTAAACCCAATTGAGCATCTCTGGAGAGACCTAAAAATGGCTGTCCACCAACGTTTACCATCCAACCTGACAGAACTGGAGAGGATCTGCAAGGAGGAATGGCAGAGGATCCCCAAATCCAGGTGTGAAAAACTTGTTGCACCTTTCCCAAAAAGACTCATGGCTGTATTAGATCAAAAGGGTGCTTCTACTAAATACTGAGCAAAGGGTCTGAATACTTAGGACCATGTGATATTTCAGTTTTTCTTTTTTAATAAATTTGCAAAAATGTCAACAATTCTGTGTTTTTCTGTCAATATGGGGTACTGTGTGTACATTAATGAGGGAAAAAAATGAACTTAAATGATTTTTCCGTACCCACTATATATATATATATATATATAAGATTTTTTCTTGTTGTTTTTTTCTTGTTTTTTTGTATATCAGTACAAAAAAAAAAGTTGTTATTTATGTCAGAAAAGAAACATAGAAAAAAAAGATATTTAGTGGTTTAAAATGCTATAAAATGTTTAGAATTATTGAAAAAAAACCTAAATATGCTTAAAGTTTAGTTGTTATTTATGTCAAAAGAAACTTTAAAATGTATGTTGTTAAACATTTTTAAGGCAATAACATAATAAACTTTAGTAGGGACACAAAAGGCAATGAATCACACGGATGACCCACATCGTTTGTTTAGCTAACTGTTAAATCTTACATAATATGACAAAATAATGTGAGAAAAAAACATTTTATAACCATGAAGCCAAATATTAATTAATTTATTTATTTAATTATTAATAATTTTACAGAAATTGGCAAAAACAAAAAAAAAAAAAAAAAAAAAAAAAAAAAAAAACACAAAAAAACAAAGTCTCGACCTAAACTCGTGCATGTAATATAGCTGTGTTATTATGGCAGGTGTCACTGAATGTTGCAGAATGAAATAGTATACAGTAAAACGCCGTTACAGAATGTCATTTTCACTTCATCCACCTGCAGTTTATTATGCAGAAGTGCATCAGGCTGTATAACCGCTAGATGGGAGTCAAGGTCTTCCGTTACCGCACCTGTCACGCTCGTTCATGTCTGTAAATTGTGCATCAAAAACATTTTAACGAGGCGTTCTTTAATACACCCAGACGAATAAACCATTGAAAATACACATTTTCAAATTTTATTTGGACAAAGCATGCTGTCTGACTCACGCTATCTGTGAACGAGGCGGAGCTTTTTAGAGCAACAACTCTGACGTAATGCGCGGTGACGTCACATCAGGGCGAGTCCAGAATGCAGCGCAAGTGGACGAATTGCGGAGATCGCCGTTTATCAAAACGCTGGTCTGCATACTTCCTTTAAAATCATGGAGCATATCGGTGACTGAAACGTAAGTGATCCCTGCTACATTTTTTAAAAGCTGGTGTTGTTTGCAGTCTGGTCGTGTGGTAGAACATAGTTAAATGCTTGGAAGGAAGCACTGAAGGAAATGGATCAGTTTTCTTTTGACATGCACACAGTCGGTAATGTTGTGTGAAATTGTATGCGAGTGATGATTAGCAGATCGGGCGGTGTATTTTTATTACTATTTTTTTGGCATTGTAATACATAACGGAGGACGCATTCGTCCATTCAGTCGTCATCACGTTTTATATTCCGTCATGAGTGCGTTAACCCTGTGTCGAGATGTTGTCAGGTTTTGCTGCTACGTTGCAAGATGCTCCAGTAATGTTCCTGCAGGTGAAAGAATCAGTCAGGTTATAAATTGGCTGTTGACATTATTTACAAGGCCTCTTGAACACAGTGGAGATGAAAACCTAAACCTAGTTTCTAAAAAAACGGATTTTGCTTTATCTGTCAATGCAGGAGAAACAACTGTAATGAAATACACTCCACAACATCATCACTGTAGCTTCAACTCGAAACGAAACGCGAATCTCATTTCTGAACGAATGGCTCTTGGTCTTTTTAGTGAAATAATGCAAACATTCTTAAATAAAGCAGTCATTCTTAGTACTGAATAAATCTTACTTGCTTACTGAGCCGTAACTTACGAGAGTCTTGTAAACAGTGGCACTTTATTAAAATGAATGGAGTTGTTTTAGTATTTGAGTGTGGTGTATAATTAGGAACCGTTTTAAAGAACTGCATTTATGCCACCTTTATAGTATCAGAGAAAATATTTTAAACATTCTCTGTAAACAGTTTTTGCAAGAATTGTATTACGTTTTGTTATACAGTGTCACTTGATCCCTAGAAAACACATTGTATGCATAATCACATACTCTGAGTAGCACTTCTTGTGATTTAGTATTTATTTACTGTTACAAAAGTATGTTTTTATAGTATGGATGTACTGCATCTGTCATGTAGACCTTTCGCCTTTAATTGTGTTGCTTCACTGCCATTCACAAATTTTCTCCCTTGGCCTCATCGGATACTAAATTGTCCATTGGATGTGCACTCGAAGGAAGAGTTCACTTCTGGAACAAAAATTTAAAATTTACTTACCCTCTTGTCATCAAAGATGTTAAACAATTGGTTATTTTCTAAAAAAAAAAAAAAAAAATTGAGGTTAAAAAGTATATACATTGTAAATTTTTTAAATACCCTTAAGACATAAGACCCTTTTTCCTTTGCTGGGATCATTTAGAGCCCTCGAAAGCTGCATTTAAACTGCATTTTGTTAGTTCAGACTTGCGGGCACCATAGAAGTCCATTATATTGAGAAAAATCCTATAATGTCTTCCTCAAAAAACAATTTCTTTATGACTAAAGAAAAAAAGACATGAACATCTTGGGTGACAGTTATCTGTAAACTTTTGTTCTGGAAGTGAACTAATCTTTTAAGAATTTTCCAGACAATAGTAGGTCATTTAGGTACTCTGTTGACATACTGTTTTCCGCCTGCTACATAGTTCTAAAGTATGCGATCTTGCATAGAGCCAAGTTTCATGTACAGTATATCACACAACTGGATGATTCTTTGACAGCTCTGCTGACAACATTTGATTTGAAGCATGCGTTGTCACCTTTTTTGTCATTCAATGTTTTTATTGTAAAAACAGTGGCTCCTCATTGTAAAAACAAGGCTCCTCACTGAGTGTTTTCTGTAGGAGTTGTTCCTTGTACATGAAAGGTTCACTGTTTTTTAATACTCTAATCATTACCTGGATTAATGGCACCAACGACTGGTGAAGGATGCCAAACTCTTACCAATTATATAGCAGTCCACTAAAGCCTTTCAGTGAAAGATCTGGGTTATTAATGCAAAGATTAAAGGAGAAGTCCACTTCCAAAACAAAGATTCACATATAATGTACTCACCCCCTTGTTATCCAAGATGTTCATGTCTTTCTTACTTAAGTTGTAAAGAAATTATTATTATAATGGACTGATATGGTGCCCCGATTTTGAACTTCCAAAATGCAGTTTAAATGTGGCTTCAAACAATCCCAGCTGAGGAAGAAGGGTCTCATCTAGCGAAACGATTGGTTATTTTCATTTAAACAAATACAATTTAAATTACTTTTTATTCTTAAACACTCGTCTTGCCTTGCTCTTGTTGAACTCTGTGTATTCTGGCTCAAGACAGTTAGGGTATGTCGAAAAACTCAAGTCGTATTTTCTCCCTCAACTTCAAAAATCATTTCAAAATCATCCTACATCGCTGCAGAAGTACTGTCACTTGATCCCTAGAAAACACATTGTATCCATAGTCACATACTCTGAGTAGCACTTCTTGTGATTTAGTATTTATTTACTGTTACAAAAGTATGTTTTTATAGTATGGATGTACTGCATCTGTCATGTAGACCTTTCGCCGTTAATTGTGTTGCTTCACTGCCATTCACAAATTTTCTCCCTTGGCCTCATGGGATAGTAGATTGTCCATTGGATGTGCACTCTAAGGAAAAGTTTACTTCTGGAACAAAAAATTAAAATTTACTCACCCTCTTGTTATCCAAGATGTTAAACAATTGGTTATTTTCTAAAAAAAAAAAAAAAAAAAAAAAAAAAAAAAAAATTGAGGTTAAAAAGTATATACATTGTAAATTTTTAAAATACCCTTAAGACATAAGACCCTTCTTCCTTTGCTGGGATCATTTAGAGCCCTTGGAAGCTGCATTTAAACTGCATTTTGTTAGTTCAAACTTGCGGGCACCATAGAAGTCCATTATATTAAGAAAAATCCTATAATGTCTTCCTCAAAAAACAATTTCTTTATGACTAAAGAAAAAAAGACATGAACATCTTGGGTGACAGTTATCTGTAAACTTTTGTTCTGGAAGTGAACTAATCTTTTAAGAATTTTCCAGACAATAGTAGGTCATTTAGGTACTCTGTTGACATACTGTTTTCCGCCTGCTACATAGTTCTAAAGTATGCGATCTTGCATAGAGCCAAGTTTCATGTACAGTATATCACACAACTGGATGATTCTTTGACAGCTCTGCTGACAACATTTGATTTGAAGCATGCGTTGTCACCTTTTTTGTCATTCAATGTTTTCATTGTAGAAACAGTGGCCCCTAATTGTAAAAACAAGGCTCCTCACTGAGTGTTTTCTGTAGGAGTTGTTCCTTGTACATGAAAGGTTCACTGTTTTTTAATACTCTAATCATTACCTGGATTAATGGCACCAACGACTGGTGAAGGATGCCAAACTCTTACCAGTTATATAGCAGTCCACTAAAGCCTTTCAGTGAAAGATCTGGGTTATTAATGCAAAGATTAAAGGAGAAGTCCACTTCCAAAACAAAGATTCACATATAATGTACTCACCCCCTTGTTATCCAAGATGTTCATGTCTTTCTTACTTAAGTTCTAAAAAATAGAAGTGAAGAAGAATGATGTTATTTTTCAGTGTCTTGTGAAAATGAAAAGCCTAGAGCTTTGTTTCTATTCTCACAGGACATTTATCATGATATAAACTGATCAGACATTTAGGCCTATAGTTTACTCCACCATCTCTATTCAACAACCTCTCACTGCAAGAGGTACCCACTGGCCTTTACAAAGACAACTGATGCTGTGTAGGTGTAAAACAAATAGCTATTTTTCTCATGGTCTGACCAGTGCTACGACAGTTTATGAACCTCAAGTTCATGGATTTTTTATTGCGAGACAGATGCTGCCAATGACAAGTGCTTTGCTGTTATACTGCCAATTCAAGCATGAAGCCCAAATTTAGCACATATGTTACTCTCATCTCTGTAACTGTACTGCATGTCTCCTGCAAGTCAGTCTCTGTGTGGTCGTCTTGACTTGCTATGACATCTACACACCATTCAATTGTGTGTCAGAGACAGTGACGACACATTTTTCAGAGAGATTGGTTGCTCATTCATAGAAGCAGAATTTCGCTCAGCCAAAAGCAATAGTGTACGGTCTAGATGAAAGGAGAGCGTGGATAATCCTGTTCTCACCCAGGCAGTGACTCATCACTAAAAGGAAATGGCTGTTCATGATTGGTTTAATTACTGTTTATATGAATCCAATTAAAACAGAGATTAAACGGCTGATATTCTTCTTTGATTTTGGCATATGTAGGATTACAGTTCGTTTTATATTTTTAGACTTTGCTTTAACGAACCTATTGGAGACGCAAAGGTATAGTCCAGGCAAAAATGAATACTGTCAATATTTATTCACGTCATTCTCCATATTTGAACTGATGTGTCACTTTTGTTTATAGCACCAGTGACATTTGTCATTGACACGTTGATGTCGAACATGACGCAAACATGAAGGGTTGGGAGTCAATGTTTGAGTTTCAGATTTAAATTTTAATCTGTGCACAATATAAAATGGCTTCAGAAGGCTTATGCATGTGTTATATGAACTACTTCAATGGAGCCCTTTTAGAGTTTGATGTTTTTGTTTTTTTATGACAAAGAGCTGTGTAAAGATTCTTCTCTTGTCACAGAAATAATTATACAAATTATACAGAAATAATACAGCATAGGTTTAGATCGACAAGATGGTGAGTAGATATTGACAATTTTCTTTATTGGATGAACTGTCTGTATTAAAGATGGCCTTTTTGTCCTGTAGTCAAAAGACTTTGTCCTGATACATTTATGTGTATGAAAGTTGACAGATGCACCATTTTGTCTTTTTCTCTACAAAACAAAAATGGATAAAAATGGAAAAAACTCCAAGTCTACAATACTGTTAGAAAAATGATGTTTTTAAATGAATTATATTATATTATTATTATGTATTAAATGAATATATATTAAAGGCTTATTTATTATGACAAAATACAGTAATAGTAAAATAGTAATATTACTACAATTTGAAATAATTGTTTTTTATTTTAATATATTTAAAAATGTCATTTATTCCTGTGACGGCAAATTGGAATTTTCAGCATCATTACTCCAGTCTTCATTTTCACATGATCTTTCAGATATGCTCATATCTGATCCTTCGCATATTATTTTAATATGCTGATTTGACGCTCAAGAAACATTTCTTATTATAATCAGTCTTAAAAATAGTTTTATTAGGATTAGGAAATTAGGATTTACACTTCATCTGAAAGCTATAAATAAGATTTCCATTTCCATTTGTTAGGAAGGGACAATATTTGGGCAAAATACAGCTATTTGAAAATCTGGAATCTAAAGGTGCAAAATAAAAGAAAATATTGAGAAATTGCCTTTAAAGTTGTCCAAATGAAGTTCCTAGCAATGCATATTACTACTCAAAAACTAAGTTTTGATATACATGGAAATGGTAGGAAATTTACAAAATATCTTCATGGAACATGATCTTTACTTAATATCCTAACGATTTTTGGCATTAAAGAAAAAATTGCTACAAATATACCCGTGCTACTTACAGTATGAATGATTTTGTGGTCCAGTGTCACATATTTGTTGAATACTGTGATAAAATCATTATTTGATGAATTGCAAGTTCAAAATAACTGCATTTATTTGAAATAAAAATGTTTTGTAACATTATAAATCTCTTAACTTCTTATTATTTTAATGCATCTTTAATAAATACAAGTATTAATTTCTTTCATCTTGAGTGGTTGTGTATTCATGCATTAGTTTATGTACACAGGCCCACATGTAAAGAGCTGTTCATGCAGAAACACTCTCAGGCATGGATTCATTTCCTTTAAATGTTTATCACGCATATAATATCTCTACATAAATAGAAACATGACTCAGTTCTTGTCTTATTGTAGTAACTTTAGTAGCTTTATTTTACAGTTAATTTGGTGGCACGATTTCAGACACCAATGCTATGCTTATGAGGTACATCAGTATGTTTATAAACCAGGGCAGAATTTCCACACTCTTCTTACTGCTTTGTTTACACAAGGTGTAAATGGCCACTAATATCTGACCAAATGTTAGTAGGCCTCAAGATTCATCTCACTCTATTCTGTGTTTAGACATGAAAGAGTTATATAAACCTCCTTCATTGATTGTAATGCCTCCTCCGTAATATTTCCCGCCTCCGTTTTTCTTTTAGTTTCAGAGATGCTGAAAGTGTTGTCCATAATTACTTTAGATCTCCTTTGTTTGATTTCCCTGCCGAACTGTTTCAAATGATACAACACATTCAGAACTCTTTTGGTATTCTTTTTGTTCTATTTACAGTTTCCTGTCATGCATTTTGAATACAAAAACATAATAGACAGGCCCTTTCTTAAATAGTGCTCTTGATGTGTTGCAGATTTGCAATTTGTGTTTAAAAGTGTGCTCATGAGCACCCGCTTTATGTCCTTGATGGATGTTTTGTCAAGCCTGCATTGAATGAAACAGCACTGCAATAGCGCTATTGATTAGTAGGCCAGAATATGCAGGTCTGTAGCATGTATACATAGCTCTGCTGAGGTAACAGTAAAATAGAAAATCTCTGCTCATTGCTAGTCCCAGAAAGCTTAGCTGAAGAGAAAGTCACTCACACTTCCTGATTAAGCAAAAGGTCAGGATGTGGTTGTGGGAGACTGAGAACTGACAGTTTAGAGTGACACTGCAACAGCGTGCTGTGTGCCGACGGATTGTTGTGTTGTGTCCGTCACACATTATTTGCAAAAATAGGTTTTTGAAATAGGTCTTTCTGTGTGTAAATGGTTTGAGCTGAATTAATTGTAGATAATTGTGCAGAAGAAAAAGAAGAAAGATAAATATTGCTCTTCAGAAAGTGATGATGTCATCGTTATACAGTAGTTCCTAAATTCTGAAACAGGTGTTGGCCTTTGTCCCAGTGGCATGATGAGCCAGAAATAAATTCATCTCCCTTTATTATCACTGGAGTTGTCTAGATTGAAAGAATGTGACAATGGGCTTTCACCTGACAGATACCGTCTCTTTCTGACAAGGTACACAATGAATGTCTAAATTAATTTTTATTAGTGCTGTCAAGCGATTAAGCATGATTAATTGGATCCAATGTATGTGTGTGTACTGTGTATATTATGTATATTTAAGTATTAAAGGAGAAGTCCACTTCCAAAACAAAGATTCACATATAATGTACTCACCCCCTTGTCATCCAAGATGTTCATGTCTTTCTTTCTTCAGTCATAAAGAAATTATGTTTTTTGAGGAAAACATTTCTGCATTTTTCTCCATATAATGGACTAATATGGTTCCCCGATTTTGAACTTCCAAAATGCAGTTTAAATGCGGCTTAAACGATCCCAAATGCGGTTGTAAACAATTCCAGCCGAGAAAGAAGGGTCTTATCTAGCGAAACGATCTGTTATTTTCATTAAAAAAATACAATTTAAATACTTTTTAATCTCAAACAAGTGTACATTTTAAAGTTAAATTCTTCTATCTAATGCACTTTGAGAGTTCAAAATTAAGAGCTCCGACCCATCCTAAGAAAACTTAAGAACTTGAATTGGCTTGTACCTGAACATTAAAGTGTACTTGTGATATACTGTCTCAATCTAAATTACATTTGTATTGGTGTTTAGAAGCCAAACAAATTAGAATATAATAATAATAATAATAACAACAATTTTATAATTCCAGTAATAGCTATTCTGAAACAATTGCTCTGTAAAATAAATAAAAAATAATATTTCATAGGTATATTATTTTTGCTTTACACTACAGTGGGAAATTACAATACTTCTTTCCTAATTTCTACACCTGAAAGAGATATTTTGAATTTGGACCACAGTAACTTTACTCATTTAAACCACTAGCTGTCAGCAATTCATGCTGCACTTTTATTTAAGACAGCTTTTATTTTGATGGAAATGGCAGTAGAACTTTTATTTTGACGTAAAACTCAGACTTCAGTGAAAACAGGCTTACAAAAAGGCGTCTCACTACAAATCTAGTAAAATGCTATAATCATCTGCCGTGAAAATAAAGCATAATTGCGTTCCCAAATGCGTGTTAAACTCAGCACATGCAATAAATGAGTTCACTGCATTCACTGTGAACTGAGCCGTTCTAAGGCGCAGAAAACACCGGACCATGAGCTGATCGCTTGAACGAATTGTTCAGACTTGATGCAGGGATTAAGTTCGTCTGACAGATACTGTGCCAAAGCATAATGGCCCAAAACACATCTTTAAAGACTTTTATGCGACCATGATAATATTGAGACAGTTTTGTTATCACGATACCACGATATTGATAATATCATTCCATCTCTACTTTCTAGCCATATTTACATGTGCTTGTCACAGTACTAACATTATAATAACAATCACATTAGTCAACTCTTTTAACAATGGATTTGTTTTAGGATGTTAGTAGGATGCATAATTATTCACTCATTTTCTTGTTCCTGAAATCTACAAGAGCGAAAAAGGCTCATAGATGATTGGTCTATACTAGGGAACATTCTGAGATGATGTGCAGCTTAACGTTGATGCAACACATCACTGGTTCTGTACAGTGTTGCACAAAGCTCAGAATACATCTAACCTGTGCACCATTTTTAGCTACTCTAGTTCCGTTAAAAGTGGTCCTGTTTTGTGACTTCTCTCATAAGTCATCATAGTCATCTTTACACAAAGAGCTTTGAGGCCTGACTTCTTTGAAGCAGTGTTGGTTGTAACTTCCACTTCCTGATATTTGAACCAGCAGTGTTCACTTGGGCATCCAGACACTGTTTATTCTTGGATCTGATGCAAATTCTTTTTTCAGCAAACGCAAAGCCACACATTTGTCTATGCTTACAACATAAAGTTGCTGTGTTTGTTGAAATTGATTCTTTTTCTCACTCTATTGGCATAAACTTATGCAAACTTATGAAAATATGCATTGAGCACATGCATTCACAGTAGAAAGTGCTCCATCATGATTTAACCCATAACAATAGGTTTTGTGGTCCATACAGTGGTCCTTTTTATTTTGGTGCAATTCATGTGACGGGGAACAAGCAAGAAAGAAGCAGTCATTTGTTCTGTCAGCCCTGTACTGTTCTTAATCACTGAGTAAAAGACCTCCTGCAGGAGAGGACATTCTTGAGACCTTAAAGCGGTAGTTCACCCTTATGTAGTTCCAAAACCGTAAGACCTTCGTTCATCTTCAAAACACAAATTAAGATATTTTCGATGAAATCTGAGAGCTTTCTGACCCTGCATAGACAGCAACAGTACTGCTACGTTCAAGGCCCAGAAAAGTACACTGTAAAAAATAAAAAACACAATTTGTTGAGTCAGCTTAAAATAGTTTGTTACCCTGCTGCCTTAAAATTTTAAGTTCAGTCAACTAAAATAAGTTTAGTCAACTTGAAATGTTAAGCTGTACTAAGTAACAACTTAGATATTTGTGTTTGCTAAACTTAACAGATGGGTAAGTAACCCAGCTGCCTTAAAATTTTAAGTTGATGCAACTCAAATATCTAAGTTGTCACTTAGTGTAATTTAACATTTCAAGTTGAATAAACTTTGAGTTGACTGAACTTAAAATTTTAAGGCAGCCAGGTTACAAATTATTTTAAGCTGACTCAACAAATTGTTTTTTACAGTGTAGTAAGGACATTGTTAAAATAGTCTGTTGTGACATCAGTGGTTCAGCCCTAACGCTAAGCTACGAGAAAACAGGTTTCTTATTTAACAGTCGTAACCTTTAACCTCTTTAATTTCTCTAGAGAATCATCCCCCATTTTCATTCGTCGCTCCATAAACCTGTCTGTTTTTCACATTATGAGTATCTGTTAAATGTGTTTGTGTTGTGCTGTGATTCAGTGTGACTACAGCAAGATCTTTGAGGTGAGAAACAACATTTAATTAACATCAACAAACATCTCACCACAGTCAGTTTCATCTGTTTTCCTATATATTTCCATATCCTCCTGATGGAATCCGTATCAAATTGGTGCATTTGGTTTGAAGATGGTTTCTTTTAAATCATAATTGAATGTAAGTCTGAATGAGGCCTGTGAGAAATCATTTTAGAGAATGAAGCAGCACCGAGACTGCTGGTTAACGTGCGTGAAATGTCAAGGCTAATATGAGTGTGCTAATCATCAAACCTTCTGCTGCACTTTATGGAGGTCTTTAACTCCAGGCGGGAGATGAGTATACTGATGATGGCCATTTCCATTCTTAATTGCTGTGAACGCATTATGATAAATGTGTTGTTCATTGTGAAATGTTTCTAGGCTGTGTGACGGACTAAATCAGGCAGATGGAAGGCTGGTGGGTTGTTGGTTGTGTTTGCTGGAGACTGAGTCAGATTCAGACGTCCACCCCTTCAGACCCAGACTGCAGCCCACTACCTGCTGCTTTGCCTACCACAGCCAAAAACCTTCCATCCGCCACGGATGTACCGTATTTGCATCCTCATTTACTCCACTGTCTGTATGTCAGGATTCAGTTGTAATACTGTGATAGCATGCTTTGCAGCCAAACGCTCAGAATAGGAAGTTGCTTGACAGAAATTGTTTAGCTAATTTTATAGTACTTTGGTATGTGTATTTGCGGTTACATTATTTACATAATTCCTACTAAAACAACACAGAGCAAATAAATCACTCAATGGTTGGACATGCTGAGAGACTTGCAACCCTATTTTCAGTTTTATTTTCTCTGCTTTCATAAAGCACTTGGTGATAAATACACTCCTTCACCCAGTCTCCAATTCTTTATTTATGACAAATGACCAAGTTTATTTTGCACCCTCATGTCGTTTCAAACTCGTAAGACCTTCGTTCATCTTGGGAACACAAATTAAGATATTTTTAAGGGTTCAAGCGCATTGTGCTGAAACACTATTGTAGTTGTTAGAACGGTCACTGATCAGCAATCTCTCGTAGAGACTTGAAACTTGGAGGGATGGTAGTACTCGTACCACCTACAACATGACCAAGGCTCGGCCCAATCGGCCTAACGGGGGCGCTACAGTGAACAAAAGTATGAAATCATAGTGAACAAAACTCCGTCAGTCACAGGCTCATGTGTCTTATGTCGTTGGAATCCTTGGCTCATGCTGGACAAAACGCACGCCTCTGATTTGATCGTGAGCCTGGCAAAATTTTGGGGTATTTCGCAGTTTTTGAAAAAAACACTTTTGCGAACTAGTCCTACACTGTAAAAAACAATTTGTTGAGTCAACTTAAAATAATTTGTAACCTGGCTGCCTTCAAATTTTAAGTTCAGTCAACTCAAAAAAAACTTTATTCAACTCGAAATGTTAAATTACACTAAGTGACAATTTAGATATTTGAGTTGAATCAATTTAAAATTTTAAGGCAGCTGGGTTACTTACCCATCTGTTAAGTTTAGCAAAGACAAATATCTAAGTTGTTACTTAGTACAACTCAACATTTCAAGTTGACTAAACTTATTTAGTTGACTGAACTTAACATTTTAAGGCAGCAGGGTAACAAATTGCTTTAAGCTGGCGCAACAAATTGTGTTTTTTAGTTTTTACAGTGTAGGTTTTTTGCCCGATCGTGACCAAACCAGCGCAGAAAGATGGAGAGTGAATATCAATAATTATCAAAAACAAAGTTCAACTTTCAACTCACTGTCCAAAGGGGCGCCAAAACGTTCAAAAGGGGCAGGGCCACTTTAGTAAAATGCCTATAACTCCTGAACGTAATGAGATATCTTTGCCAAACTCAGTACACATACGTAAGAGCTCAGTCAGAGGTCACAGGAACAAAACCACAAAGCTTGGCCACACTGTGGCTCTATATAAAACTGTGAAACAATTTGTCCTATCAATATGAAAATCTAAAAGGAAGTTTGCGTATCTCAAAAAAACATGGGCCGACAAAGTTTAAGCACCTGTTAGGCAAGGTTAACGAAGGCCGTTCAGACTGAAACTCGGTGGGCCTGTACGACTTTTTCAAGGATGTAAACAATTTTACGTTGCACAGTTTTTTGCACATACGTACAGTATTTGTATTATGCTATAGAACTCCTCATTCCAGACAATTACTCTGCCTCCTCATTCCTCCTCTAGAATCACTGCTGTCAATCAAATCGTTTGTTAAATGATTGAGAAGATGTCCAATACCTACTTTTGCAATCTAGTCCTAGGTTATTTCTGGCAAAAAAACACTGTGGTACAATTCTCTGGACTCTCTAGGTCAATAATTATCAAAAAAAATGTTGAAATTTACCCTTTGGGAGGCTATTACATTAGACAGGTGATTCTACACAAGCATGCAAAGTTTTAAGGAGATCAAACCACAGTTGGCACTATAACATTCATAAAGGTTAAAAAACACAATATTTCTAGGGTAAATTACCTGGATTTGCCAAAAATGCTTTTTTAAAATAATTGATTTGGTGTTTACAGGCTTGCTAAATAATGTATTTTTTTTACACGTGCTTGAAAAAGCGCTTGAACCGCAGTAACTGTTGCTTGCAGCTATATTATGTCATTTTTGTTTTCTTTGCACACAAAAAGTGTTCTTGTATCTTCATAACATTACGGTTGAACTACTGATGTCACATGGACTGTTTTAACAATGTTCTTACTACCTTTCTGGGCCTTGAACGTTGTGGTCTATGTAAGATCAGAAAGCTCTCAGATTTCATCAAAAATATTTTTTTATGTTATTTTTTTTCTGACGATGAACAAGAGTCTTACAGGTTTGCAATGATATGAGGTTGAGTAATTAATGACAGAAGTTTTGGGTGAACTATCCATTAAATGTTCCAAACTTTTGACCTGTATTGTATAATTTCTTTACTCAAAAAGACCTATGAACGGTCTACATTTGAAAAAAGAATGATTGTATTCAGCCATGTATGATGTTTGATCATTTGAAGCATGTAGCACTTCCTTTACGCTATATCTATATAAAGTGTTGGCCTGAAGGTGGTACCTATTATTGGGAATCCTTCTTAGCATCCTGTTTGTGAAACATTTCCTTTAAGTCATGAATTATCTATTCATATAAACATAAGACAATTCTTTGGCACTGACTCTCTCTGATTGCAGTTCTGTCATTGTGTTCAATTATAAATGCCTTCCTATGAGACCACATAAATAATGCAGAGACGTACATAGCGGTTTGAAATCAAGCATATGTCTCATTCTTAGGTTGTCTCAGGTTAACAGCCTCAGGGTCCACTGGTTCTTCAGTCTCCAGACAAATGGTGATGCAAATGTTGACATATTTTGTCCCTTTCTCTCTCCTGCTTTTAGATTCCAAACTTTTAGACTGAAACAGAGCCTGGATTACTGGAAAATCTTTACCGGTGACATAAAGTGGGAGTGTAAGACTTACATTGGTCACTGAAGTAACTGGAGCCAAGATGGCAGGAAGGGAGCGCAGTCCACGTCACAGGCCATGGTCTGTGTACCGAGCCAACACATTTGATTTGTCCTCAGAGATGATGGGGTTGGCCCTAACAGGTATAATTTATTTAATTATTAATTTTTTAACAAACTGAGAAATGATTTTCTGTGGTAATAATTATGCTACAGTTGCTTTAAAAAGACCTGGAAGGGATAGTTCACCCAAAAATGAAAATCTCCCCATGATTTACTCAACCTCAATCCATCCTAAGTGTTCATGACTTTATTCTTTCAGACGAATACAACAGTTATATTAAAAAAAAAAGTTCTTGCTTTTCCAAGCTTTATAATGGCAGTGAATGGCTGTTGAGATTTTGAAGTCCAATAAACTGCATCCATCCATCATAAAACGTGCTCCACTGTCTGCTCCAAGTGCGCCGATATATGGTGCAGTTGCTCGTCGGGTGTCCCGAGATCGAATCCCGCCTTGTGGACCTTCCCTGATTTCACCCCCCTCTCTCTCTCCCACTCACTTCCTGTCTCATCTCCACTGTCCTGTAAAAGAAAAATGGAAAAATGCCCCGTCCGCCCCCTTTCACACGGCTCTGGAGGGTTAATAAAGGCCCTCTGAAGTGAATCAATGCATTTTTGCAAGAAAAGTATGCATATTTAAAACTTTATAAACTGCAATCTGTAGCTTCCTTCTCTCCTGAACATGCATATGACAGTTAGCGGAAGCTAGAGATTATGCTTTATAAAGTTTTAAATATGGATGTTTTTCTTACAAAAATGCATTGATTCACTTAAGAAGGCCTTTATTAAGCCCTCGGAGCCATGTGGAGTACTTTTTATGATGGATGGATGCACATCATTTTGCTTCAAAATCTCAACACCCATTCACTTCCATTATAAAGCTTGGAAGAGTCAGGACATGAAAGGAAGTCATATACAGGTAGGATGGCTTGAGGATGAGTAAATCATGGGGTAATTTGGAGTGAACTATCCCTTTACATTGAATTTAACTAAAATTATTCACTACATTTATGATTTAAGTTCAAAGAAATGTCCATTTTACTCTGTTTGAAATGCACATAAATGTTTACATATTTAATAAACATGTTATCATGTACACAATAATATAAATACCACAATTATTAATAGATGTACATTTTTCCGATGTCAGTATATTTTTATATTGATCTGAAACAATATTTGTTTGATACATATCTATTTAATATCTGTGATAACCAATGTGGAACTTTAAGTTTAAATGCATATAAAATATAAGGAAAAAGAGGCATAAATTGTCTAAATCCATTGTGTAAATCCATTTAGACTAATTTAGTAAATTCCTCCTCCTGTGAATCAAATTCCACATACTAGGGGATGTGAAAGCAATACTTAAATTTTACCCAGAATATTTCTTACATATTCTGCATATCTTGCATTGAGATAATCTCAATGTTATTCATGGGAATTGTGTGTTGTGTTTCACGTGTGTTTAGGAAGCAGTCAGGATCCTGATGAGCCAGTGCTGGAGTTCAGTCTGGGTGAGTATCAGCTGATCAGTCAATCATAAAGTGATCAAGGTGCAGCGTTATAAAAAGTGAAATTCTTGTGTGCAATACAAAGCCACCAAAGCTGAAATCTACTTATTCAGGAGATGTGTGTACATCTGCAACCGTTCCTCAATATCCTTCCTCCTTTTTTGACTACCAGCACTAACAATATTCAGCCGTACTGTATTTGTGAAGGAAATAAACTGTTAATCAGCCGTACCCTCTTTGCTCACCTGGAATAAACATTTATGCAGTTTATCTGTGGGTTGTTAAATAAAATATTTCCATTGTGTGGTGAACTGGGTTATGTCTGACTTGAGCTGTACTCCCTGACAGTTATATTACATTTTCCATGACGAAACGTCATGTTGATGGCAGTTAGCCACCTTGGGTTATCTGACATTTGTTTGTATGACATATTTCACTTTTCATTGCAAGAAAGATTAGATTGTAGTGCTGCTATGAGTGTAATTGCAATTAAATCACTGTCCTCCATAATTAACTTACTGAATGATTGTCATTCTTGTCCCAGCATGCAGTGAGCTGGTCACTCCATCTCTGGACCGCAAACCCAGTAGCTTTGTAGCAGTGAGCTGCACCACCCCTCCACAGGCGTTTTGGACCAAACATGCACAGACTGAAATTATAGAGGTGAAGATGGAAACCAAAAGAGTTTGAAACTAAACTAGCCCTGAAATCTGTTAAATATCATATTTTGCATTTTGAGGTGAATTTAATGCAGGCATTTCCCTTTTTTCCTAGGGCACTAGTAATCCAATCTTCTTGAGCAGCATTGCCTTCTTCCAGGACTCTCTGATTACCCAGCATACTCAAATCAAACTGTCTGTCTACGATGTGAAGGACCGCTCACAGGGGACTGTAAGACAGAAAGCATTATTCTTAACATTGTGCACAGCTTTGCTCAGCCTCATAAACTCTCTGTTTTATTAGATGTACCTGCTCGGTTCGGCTATGTTTGCAGTAAAAGAGCTGCTTCAAGACAAACACCACAGGCTACACCTCACTCTGCGGTATGTCAGATAAAAATAGGTACAAAGCTGATGTGTAATCCCATAGCATAACGTTAGCGTGTAATTTATTAGGAATACCGGGAAATGTAGTTTGACACCTATTTGTGGGCATTTCACTGGCTCAGATCAGCAGAGAATGAGCGGATGGGTAACATTACCATCATTGCATGGCAGATAGAGGAGAGGAGAGACCAGCGAGCTCCTCTGGCACGCTCAGACACAGTTAATGGCAGGGTGAGTGCTTATGTACGCTATTCTTCACACTATACATTAGTGGTCGACTGATGTGAGGTTTAAAGTGGCCACTGTCCAAAACTGAGATTTGAATTACTGTTAACTAATGTAATTATAAATATCCATTGACTAAGCTATTCAGGGCTCTACGCTTACTTTTCTTTTTAGGAGCACTTGTGCTCCTAACTTTAAAACTTTTGGAGCACAGTCAAAATTTTAGGAGCACCTTCTAATCAATAATCAAAAAATCTGATCAAAAATTAGCCTTCCCATTACGAGGTGATATTTGACTCCTTAGAGTGATTTACAGGGGAATTTTGTTTTTACCTTTGTAATAGCATTTTTCTAACTTTATTAAAAGTATGACATCTTTTATGTCAGATTTAAAAAAATATATATATTTCATGAGCTTTTAAAAACAGAATAAGAACAAGTAGAATAAGTAATCAGTATTAACAAAATTCATTTGTACTACAGAGGTCGAAACACAAAAGAACACAAAAGTGGCTTGTAGGTAGGGCTGGGCGATATGGCTGAAAACTGTATCACAATATCAGCGTTTCATATCGGTCGATATCGATAATTATTGATATTTTTTATGACCCATTTAAAATAAGGAACAGGAGAAAAATATATTACATTTCAAAATTTTTATTTTAAACTTAACCTTCCTCTGACCATAACCTACCCCCCCCCCCCCAGTTATTAAGACAGAAATGTCAACAACCATGGAAAACTCAAATAATTAAAATGTAAACATAATTCTAAAGTCACAATGAACACTTAACAATTATCTCTTAACATTTAAGGTGCAAAATGAAAGAAAATGTAAGAAATGCTTTATAAAGTGTAATAAAATAGTGCAGTGTTAAATATAAACAGAGAAATATGCCACTGCCTCGTTATATCTTTGTACCATTTAGATTCTTTGTCATAAGGCACTGATGCAGAGTACCTCTCCATGGTGGTCTGCTGCTTGTGTTCAGGGATCGAAATTAACTTTTTTACTTGGTAGCACTGGTGTTCCCAACTTCAAATAGTTAGGAGCACCAAAACTAAATTTAGGAGCACTAAATGAATATTAAGGTTGCATTAAATACAACTACACAACCTAGAGCCTACAGCCTAGATATGTTATGTAGTCTAATTTGCGCACATTGGGGAGTCGCTCTCTAAACGTGGGGTATTAAAACTGCTTTTGAATGCGCGCGCGCGTTTTACTTTCGGTTTCGTTTTAACGATGGCGCGAAACTCTCGGCGGTGCTGAGCGTCCATTCTACAATACAAGATATTAATTTAATAATTTTGTCACTCCCACGTTGCTAGGTTATAGAGAGAGTGCCTTTGTTAATGCAACCAAACTTGCTTCGCAACCTCTGTTTTCTTCCGACGAAGAATAAAAAATATCGAACGTTTTATAGAACACATTTTTTATTGATATCGATCACGTGTCTATCGCGATACATATCGTTATCGTTTTATCGCCCAGCCCTACTTGTAGGTGTATTTTCATATGTTTAATGAGGCTCAGAGGTGGTAAGCATGCAGTCAAATTCATAAATTCATGTTGAGATTAATGCTTTAAATATGACATTTTGAATATAGAAATATTAAATGATTTAAATAACTGAAAAGAAGATGAAAAAATGAAACTAAAACTGCCAGTAGGTGGCGGCAGGTCACTGATTTAATTACTGAATCATTCATTCATTTGATTCATTCAAACAGATGATTCATTCAGGAATAAAACAGTTAAGTGACTGTCTTTATGAATGAGAAATTTAATCATTGACTCACTAGATCCGTTTAAATACACACGTTCATTCATAAACACTGCTGTGTTTGAATAGAGATGAGCAGCGACAGTGTAAGTCACTTAATGTTAACTTCTTGTTTATTTAACGGTTGTGTTTAATCAATATCTCATTTTAAAACTCCCTAAAAATCATTAAAAGCTGTCACTCATCTTAGTTCATTGATCTCGCAAAGTTCCATTATAATCAACTAAATTCTCTAAACTGCTCAATGAATCTCTTATTCACTCTCTCTACACTTTGTTTATGAAAGGATTTGTGAAATATGTGTGTGATACATTACTCAACGTTGTAAAAACACGCAGAAACCTTTGAAGCTCCCCTCAGCACAAACACAAATATGCTGATCGGGTCGCACTGGTGCTCCTATATATTTTTTTATAGTCACACGCAGTGGTTTTTAGTCGCGCATGTTCGCACTGTAGAGCCCTGTCGTTGTTATTTTAGTCTCATTATAGTTTCTCGCATAGTATTTCAGTATCACATTCAGAATGTATAATCATTCTCATGTTTCTCACAGATGGTATTACCTGTTGATGAAAGTCTGACTGAATCCATGGGAGTAAAAGCAAAATCAGCGTCCTTATGTAAAGACGCTCTTTTAAAAGCAGGTGAATGTTTAATTTTGATGTCTACATACAAAAAATGCAATTATTGCAGCTACGTTCCATCTGGAGGCAGCAGTTTATTTCTAATGTGCCCTTCATAACCGAACCAATGGGCCGTAGCCTTCACTTCCTGCTGTGAAGAAGACTCATGAATGCCACAGGCTGTGAAAGAGGTTCTGAAAACTGTTTCTGCAGCTATTACAAACACAAGAGTGGTTATTTGTAGGGTGTTAAATATTCTGTGTGAACAGATAATACATTCTGGAACTAGATTTGTATTTTCTGAAGGATAAACTAGTGGTTTGAGGCAACAAATGAAGAGTTTGAAGAGTTCTTTAAGTTTAGGTTTAATGTTTTATTTCTGCTTCAGTAGTGGTGTATTACTCAGCATGTACACTGAAACAAACATTTGGTGGTGAAGCACTTTTCGCTGTTTTATTTGTTCACATTAGATAACTACATTTGTTAAAATGATAGTTTACCCAAAAAGGAAAATTCTGTCATTAAATACTCACCCATATGTCGTTCCAAACCCGTAAGACCTTCGTTCATCTTTGGAACACAAGTTAAGATATTTTTGATGAAATCAGAGAGCTTTCTGAACCTGCATAGACAGCAACACAACTGAAACAGTCCCAGGCCCAGAAAGGTAGCAAGGAAATTGTTAAAATATTCCATGTGACCTCAGTGGTTGAACCGTGACATTATGAAGATATGAGAATACTTCTTGTGCACAAAGAAAACAAAAATAACAGCTTTATTCAATGATTTCTTCTCTTCTGGGTCAACCTTCACCTCTATTTGTGTGCATTCCTCTGCTTGTAAACAAGGGTGCAGCGCATGAAGTTTCAGTTGCGTTGCTGTGTATGCAGGGTCAGAAAGCTCTCGGCTTTCATCAAAAATATCTTCATTTGTGTTTTGAAGATGAACAAAGGTCTTACAAGCTTAGAATGACATGAGAGTGAGTAATTAAAGACAGAATTTTCATTTTTGGGCAAACTACCCATTTAAGATGAACCTACGATGATCAAAACTACAGCATGTATTAATCTTAGTTACAAATTAATACTGCAGTAAAAAGCAGTAGCTGCACTTTAGCATCCTTCTCACTATTGCACACACCCATTGATTGATTGATTGACCGATGCAGTGTTTGGAGGCACTATTTCACGGATGTACCGATTTCCAACGACCGATGGAAACCACCTGCGTGTCCTGGAGCAGATGGCAGAGAGTGTGCTCTCCCTGCACATACCAAGACAGTTCGTCAAGCTACTGCTGGAAGAAGATGCTGCCAGGTAAATGCAATTCACGGTTAGTGCTCATGCTCAGAATGACTCGTTTGAAAGGTGACATGAAATGGAAAATCAAAATGTCCTTGTATTTATACTAGGGATATAACGATATCAAAATCTCACGACAGGATAATATTGCGATATGAAGTCCACAATACGATATTATTACAATATTAAAATTATTATAACTAAGAAAAAAGTACTTGTTAAATTGACTTGTACCTGAACTTTAAAAGAGACTCAGCCCTCTTTTTATTTGTTATATACTGTCTCAGTCTAAATTACATTCTAAATTACATTCTGTTGTTTTAGGAAGCCAAACAAATTAGAATATAATAATAACAAAAATGACAGTAATAGCCATATATTGTAAAACAATTGCACTGTAAAATAGATGAAAATGAATATTTCATAGATAAATTATTTTTGCTTTACACTACAGTAGGGAAATTACAATATGTCTTTCCTAATTTTTGCACTTGAAAGAGATATTTTGAATTTGGACTGCATTTAACCCGCTAGCTGTCAGCAATTCATACTGCACTTTTAAGCTTTTATTTTGACGGAAATGCCAGAAGAGAAAAGTAAAAGGAAAGGAAAGCTCCAACTTCAGTGAAAACAGGCTTACAAAAACGCATCTCCCTACAAATCTAGGAAAATGCTGTAATCATCTACGAAAATAAAGCATAAGTAATGGCCATTGCATTTCCAAACGCGCGCTAAACGCACAGCACATGCAAAAAAACAGTTCACTCCATTCATTCACAATGAACGGAGATGTTCTGAGGCACAAAAAACATTGGATCATGAGCTGATTGCCTGGACGAAATGCGCAGCGCGAACAGACTTGATGAAGGAATTAAGTCATATTGTGATTTCGGTTTTAGTTTGTTTGACAGATACGGTACCAAAGCATAATGGCCCACAACTTTAAATACCTTTAATGATAGAACAAGAAGCTTAACTATATTTTAAAAATTACACTTTTTGCCCGGAAGATCTATCTTCATATCGTCATGTGACCACGATAATCTCGAGACAGTATTGATATCACGATTTTGATAATATTACATCCTTAATTTTAAACATAAGAGGTTAAGCTACAGTAAAGAACATTTTGCAAGTTTTATATCTCAAAGCAAACTCCCCGTTTTTTGTTTTCCACACTTCTGAAACATTAAAGGAATAAATGGAATGGATTAAAGGAATGGTTTTCTGAAAAATTCAAATTTGCAGAAATTTTCTTCAGCCTCTGTCCATCCAAGATATTTTTTTATCCATTTGGAGAAATTTAACATTACATCACTTGCCCAACAATGGATCCAAACAGCTGATAAAATCATCACAATAATCCACACAAATCCAGTCCATCAATGAACATCTTGTGAAGTAAAAAGCTGCATGTTTGTAAAAGTATATAATCAATAATAACATTTCCTCCAGTGAAAATGTCTATCCCCTGTTTTCTTCTCACATCCTCTGATATGTGTTTGTTTAAAACTCTTTGGCCGATGATACACAGGGCAATTTTTTGAGCAATGTTGCTTGGGCTCTTTCCCATTGAGAATGGGTAACAAATTTCTATCTGGATACTTTAGATCGGTCATGGGGTCTGTGTCTCACCTGGTTGCCCACTGACGGCAACATTGCTCAAAAAGTTCCCCTGTGTATCATCAGCCTCTGGATCTGTGCATATTTCTCTCCTGATTCAGACAAGATGACTTTTTTTACTGGATAAAGCAATATTATGCATAAAGGACTTGTTTGACGTTAAAAATTTTTTAATATTGCATTTGTTTCTTACAAACATGCAGCTTTTTTTGCTTTACAAGACATTAATTGGGTGGTGTGGATTATTTGTTGTTTTTATTAGCTGTTTGAACTCTCGTTCTGACAGCACCCATTCACTGCAGAGGATCCATTGATGAGCTTCCTTCATCTTCAGAACACAAATTAAGATATTTTTGATGAAATTTGAGAGCTTTCTGACCCTGCAACGCAGCTACCACATTCAAGGCCCAGAAAGGTAGTAAGGACATCGATAAAATAGTCCATGTGACATCAGTGGTTCCAGTGTTATGAAGCTGTGACAATACTTTTTGTGCACAAAGAAAACAAAAATAACTTCATTCAACAATTTTTTCTCTGCCCTGTCAGAAAGTATTCCTGTAGCGTCATACAATTAAGGTTGAATGAACTGATGTCACATGGACTGTTTCAGCAATGTCCTTACTACCTTTCTGGGCCTCAAATTAATGACAGAATTTTCATTTTTGGGTGAACTATCTCTTTAAGAATTGATCAAGACTCACTTTTGTGCAGCACATTGTATTTTGACAATGTGGGAATAACGTGTGAGATTCTAACTAACAATATGCAAATGCTATAAACTTAGAAAATATATTTATAAATAAGATTTTATTGTGTTGTCGCACATCTCTGTCTCCATGCAGGGTGTGTGAGCTAGAAGAGTTGGGCGAGTTGTCCCCCTGCTGGGAGAATCTAAGGAGACAAATCATCACTCAGTACCAGACTATCATCCTCACCTATCAGGAGACTCTCAGTAATTTACATGAATACAAGGGTAAGTGTATTGTGGCACCCGCTCAACCAGAAAGGGGAAGTGAGAGCGCTATAATTTAAGGTGATTTCAACTTTGTATTTATCTGATTCTTCTCACCTACAATCTGGCAGGTCCTTCCTTCAAATCTAGCACTCTGAAAGGAGAGAAAAAACTAGAGTTCATACCTACAAACCTCCACGTTCAGAGGATGAGAGTGCAGGGCGAGTCCGGCTACGGTGAGATATCTGTGGTCAATATTTGCATTGACATTCTTCAGTAGTCTGTCAGAATGGGCTGGTCTTAATGCAACACCTCTCTGAACAGATCGCACATATGACGTGGTGACCACGGGGGCCCCTGCGGCACATCATCAGGGTTTTAAAGGCAACGGATTGAGGAAACTCATTCAGAAATTTGAGGAAGCCAAAAAGCAGTAAGACCTTTTCATTTAAAAATTGGTGAACAATATGAATTCAAGTTTTTGTGTTGCTCTGCTAGCTTTCTTGGCTTTTCTTAATTCATTTCTATTCTCTTTTTTAATTCTGTCATTCTTATAGCGAGAGGTATGAAAGCTTTTTTTCGCCAGTAAATAAAAAACTAAAAAAGATAATTTTGACTTTTTTCTCACAAATGTAAGCCTAAATCACACAACGCATTGTAAGTTTGTATCTTGCAGTCGTGAGTTATAGACTGTAAGTTATATAAGTGAAAATTGATGTTTTTTAATTGCAAGAAAAAAGTCAGAATTGCGAGAAACAAGTCAATTAACTTTTACGTTTTTTATTCTATGGCAGAAATAATGTTCCACAGTGGAACTTTTTTATATACCGATATTTTATTTCACATTTATCTCATGAATGCAATTGTAATCAGTTGATTTTATGTTGTTTGCTTTCCGATCAGTTCATATGAGGGTGAAGGGTGAGTTTCAGGGTTATTGACCGTTTTCCAGTCATTTTCATATGTGGTGGTGTTTCATCTTGTTTATGATCGGTCAGCGTCGAGTCCTTTACTTCACTTCCATTAAATGTGAAGGATCTTTGTTGTTTGCACCAAATTTTGTTTTCAAAGATGATGTAGTACTGTAGTTTAAACCTGCTCTCCCTCTCCCACATCCAATTATGTGCACTTGGCATCTGTGTACGTTTTCTGTGTGTGTGTTTGTATATCACGCCATCTCATTTGCAGTATAGTCCACTTGGTCACAGCTGAACAAGTGCTAACAAATGGGGAATTGGAGAATGTGTTGTTGTTTTGTTTTTAATGATCTGTCTTGTTTCAGTGCTGGCGAGTCAGCTCCACTTTCTATGCGGTACCAGCCACAGGATGTGTTGAAAGCTAAAGAAATCATTTCCCATATCAACACTCTCAAAACGCAAGTCAGCTACTACACCGAGCGGCTGTCCCGCGCTGCCAAAGAACGCTCAACCAATGCACTGGAAAGGACCCTGGCTATTCTCACAGACAAGGTGAGAGTATTTGCATGAACCATATTACTGATACAGTCTGTTCACTGAACACTGACAAGAGCAGGCTAAAATTGCCAGTTCCAAACTGATTGTCTGGCTTTACTCAAGTTAATAACTTAAGTCTCTAACTTCCGCCAGTATAGATCAACGATCATCAAACTTTCTGTCCAATCAAATACTCTCTAGAATCTGAGGCGTCCTGCCCCCTACACTATAAATAGACACCGAAGCTCCGACTGAAATCAGTCACTTGTTCACAGAATTAGCATTTTCTGCACAGTGAATGGCACGTATAGGGGATAGGGAACAATTTAGACAGTGTAAATATGCTTTCCATTGGGGTGAAAGAAGTCTGGTTTTGTGCTGTGTCATGTGAACCACCACAGCGTGCATGCAGTTTGCTCCAGAGACACAACAGAATCGGCGCAGACCACAAAATGTATCAGAAATATACATTGTATAAGAAATGTATAAGAATTCTACACAGAATGCTATCTTTTATAGTGATATGGATGAGATTGTGGCTGCCATACGCTGTCAGATGCAGCTCAACGGCACTGACCCAAGCAGTGATAAAAAACAATACACTATTGGCTATTTAAAAAAAGGGGGCGGGACTGATTTATATGTTTATGATCCTGTTTAGTTGAATTTGCATCAACACATAGAATAACGCTGGGTGTTTCAAAGCACTTAAGCAAGCAGAGCTATATTTTTTTTTTAATTGTTTATGTCTGAAATAATTTCTTATTATTTATTTTATTACTTGGAAATAAGTAAATTCTGAGCACAATTTTTACATGTTTTTCACTAATATTGGGTGTTTTCTGTGCAAATGTCATTGGAGGCTAAAACACTATTATTTATTTAAATATTTTTATGTACAAAAAAATGCTAATTTAAATTGTTAAAATATTAAATTATTTAAATAACATGAAAACTTAAACAACAAGAAATCTGTAAATTATTACAATTATAATTTATCTGTTATTTAATTTATATTATTTTATTAATTATAACTTTGTTGTTTAATCTTTTTAATAACTTACATTTGACATATTATTGAAACACTGTTACTGTGGTATGATTTATTTATTTTTCTTTTTATTTTATTAAATGCCAAAACCATAAAATAAAACTAAACTAACAGTATATTATATGCCAGTCAGATGGTCTCTTCCTGTCTTGAGTGTGCAGTTCTTAAGTCAGTAACAAACATTTTATAATGCTTAACAAATCGGTAATTCTTGTGAATTTAAATATGAATGTTTATGAATCATCAATAATCAAAGTTTCATCAAACCTCTAATGAACAGGATCGCAAAAGGGCAGAAAATGTTCAAACACATTAAAAACTTTTCAGAATCTTTGGAAACTTTCCGGGATTTTTTTTTTTTTTTTTTTTTTTACATTTTCGGAAAATTGTGGACTTTTTTAGAAAGTTTACCAGAAATATTTTGAAAATTTACCAGAAAGGTTTCACCCTTTTATCACCCTGGACCACAAAAACACTCTCAATTTTTTAAAATTGAGATTTATGCATCATCTGAAAGCTGAATAAATAAGCTTTTCATTGATTTGTTAGCGACAATATTTGGCTGAAATACAACTATTTGAAATCTGGAATCTGAGGGTGCAAAAAAAAAAATCTAAATATTGAGAAAATCGCATCGCAAGTTGTTCAAATGAAGTACTTGGCAATGTATATTACTAATCAAAAATTAAGTTTTGATACATTTACGGTAGGAAATTTACAAAATATCTTCATGGAACATGATCTTTACTTAATATCCTAATGATTTTTGGCATAAAAGAAAAATCGATCATTTTGGCTATTGCTACAAATATACCTGTGCTACTTATGACTAGTTTTGTGGTCCAGGGTCAAAGCTATTACAAGGCGTTTCTTATGTTCAACAGATCTACTAAGTAAAAGCTGTTGAGATCCACTTAATGAGTAAGTGCAATCTCTCTGTCTCTCTCAGACACGGCAGCTGGTGACAGTGTGTGACAGTAAGCTGCTAACTACAGCTATCCAGGCACTGAGTGCCGCACGCCCAGAGTTCATCGCCTCCAGAGGCTCTCCGTCCGCCCATGACACTGAGCGCGTGGTCCTGAGGAACGACCAGGGCTCTCCACAGGCCAAATGGAGTGGGAAAGGGAACAGAGCATCCATGAACCTAAACTGGCAGGAGGAGGAGTGGGTAAGATTCACAGAGTGACATTATTTCCTCATGATTTTACCTAGACATCTGCAGAATCTGATATATTTCTGTTTCTGCTTCAGGAAAAGATCTGGCTCAATGTGGATAAGAGTCTGGAGTGTGTGATCCGCTGTGTGGACAGGCTGCTGACGAGAGAGCGCTCGCAGAGCGACAGCAGCGAAGACGTCTTCCTGTCTGACCAGCAGGCTGACACCAGCAAGAGAGGTAGCCAGGGCAATGCATTCTGGATCAACCCTGGTGACGGTCTCTCAACCCCCCCTTACCTCATCACACCCTCTTTCAGCTCAGTCCTCTTCACCATTATTACCACCATCCTCATCACCCTTACTGAACCCTGCATGCCCATCCAGTCATAACACATGCTCCTGTAGGTTTCCACCCTGTGTTGATTTCTATTTTGATTCCTTTTAAAACTGCTCAGATAACACACATGCTTTCAGTTTTACATCCTCTTTCAGTGGCACAAGTGATAATTTAGCACTGCATCGCATGTTCGTTCTTGATATCTCTGATTCGTTTAAAAAAAAATACTTTAGTGTGAACTAAATTTAACATTTTAGACACTCAATTGCAAGTCAACTGCAACTGAATGAAATGCTCTCTTAAAGGGATAGTTCACCCAAAAATGAAAATTACCCCATGATTTACTCACCCTCAAGCCATTCTAGGTGACTTTCTTCTTTCAGATAAATACAATCAGAGTTATGTTAAAAAATTTCCTAGCTCTTCCAAGCTTTATAATGTTAGTAAAAGTGCATCCATCCGTCATAGAAAGTACTCCACATGGCCCGGTGATTTAATAAAGGCCTTATGAAGTGAATTAGTGTTTTTTGGTAAGAAAAATAGCCATATTTAAAACTTCATAAACCGCAAACTGTCATTTGGAGACTGGTTTTCCTTAGCTACACCTACATCCTACAACATCCACTGGCACTTTATTGGGCTTCAAAAAATTGACAGCCATTCATTATAAAGCTTGGAAGAGCCAGGACATTTTTTAATTATCTACTATTCTACTATCTATTTTAACTATCCCTTTAAGTGGCCTTTTATTTTAAAAGCTAGCATGAGTTTCTAAAATATACTTTTAAGTACACTACAAATGCACATTTATTTCAATTAAGCACTTTTTTTATCACAAGGGGTTTCATTCCCAGAGACTCTGAAAATAAAGTTGTTTATATGCATACTTAGTATCCAAACAATATTAGATGGTATTGAACTGTAAGAGGTGAGGCTTCTTGTTATGTTGTTTTGGGAACATCACACACAAAGGTGTCAGCTTGAATTTCTTCATTAAAATACCCAGCCCTTTTTCATTTAAAACTGACACACCCTTGTGGCATGAAGTTAAAAGAAATATATAAAATGGATTATGTTGTGGAACCATTTTATTGGACCTGTCAGGTTGCATTTTGTGGTATTCAGTGTTTATGTTGGTACCTTTTTCTAAGTTCCCAAGAAGTTTCCAAACTCCAGTATAACCCTGAAGGGGTAGTTCACCTGAAAACACTGCATCACAAAATTACATAAAGAGCTGTCAGATCCGCTCTACTGTTGGCTTTACAAGTAATTAGTATTGGCCACAGTTGTCTTTAACAACACTATTTTCTCTCTATCCTGCTTTAGATGGTAGTCCCAGTGTTGAAGGCTCCTCTCCCGGTAAGCCTCTCACTGCAAACTATTTGTACCAACTGCAGCTTTAGATGTGGGCTGTCCAGTTTTCTGAATGTTTCTGACGTTAGCTGTGTGTGTTTATGGCACTAGGTGAATGGAGCGAAGCTCTTTATCCCCTCCTGACCACTCTGAATGAGTGCGTAGCAATGATGAGCGACAAAGCCAAGAAGTCCATGGTGTTTCTACTGATGCAAGACAGCGCTCCCACTATCGCCATGAGCTTGTCACTACAGTACCGCAGAGATGTGGTTTTCTGTCAGACAGTTAGTAGCCTATTGAAAATTGTTCTATTTTCGGGAGTACTCTACAAAATGCTTTAATAATGCAGTAATGCTAGATTTTCCACTGTATATACAGTTGAAGTCAAAAGTTTACATACACCTTGCAGAATTTGCAAAACTATTACGGAAGGTTCAAACACTCACTGATGCTTCAGAAGGAAACCCGATGCATTAAGGGCCAGAGGGTGACAAATATTTGAATTTGAAGATCAGGGTAAATTCAACTTCTGGAAAACAGTATCTTCTGTAGCTTCTGAAGGGCAGTATATAAGGGCAGTAATAAAAATGTACAAATCTTTGTTCTGTTCAAAGTTAATGCATTGTGTTTCCTTCTAGAGCATCAGTGAGCGTTTGAACCTTTTGTAATAGTTGCATGTGAGTCCCTCAGCTGTCCTCAGTGTGAAAAGATGGATCTCAAAATCATACAGTCATTTTTGGAAAGGGTTCAAATACTCAAAAATGCTGAAAAACCAAAGAATTTGTGGGACCTGAAGGATTTTTCTGAAGAACAGCAGCCAGTTTAACTGTTCAGGACAAACAAGGGACTCACGAACAACTATCACTAAACAAAAAAAACAGCTTTGGATTATTCAGGAAACAACACAGTATTAAGAATAAAGCATATGTAAACTTTTGAACAGGGTCATTTTTATAAATTCAACTATTATTTTCTCTTGTGGACTATATGTAAACGTCTTTTATGTGGAATATCTTACTCCGGTCAATACTAAATAAAAAATAACAAGCATTTTGTATGATCCCGCTTATTTTGTTAAAATAATTCAACATTTTGCAGATTCTGCAAGGTGTATGTTAACTTTTGACCTCAACTGTACATTTTTCTAGCTGAATGTAATTGTTTATAATTTCATATACATTCTAATAATGTACATATTTTTTTGTAGCTGACAGCCCTGATCTGTGGATTTGTGGTGAAGCTGAGGAACTGTCTAACTGACAATGGCTTCCTCAGACAACTCCACACTATCGGCTTACTGGCCCAGTTTGAGGGTCTCCTGAGTACCTACGGTAAACATACTGACATATTCAACTTAGTAATGTGTGATGGTAAACATATCTGAATGACATCTGTGACTTCTGACCTGTTTTTTCATCTTAAAGGGGAGGAACTGGCCATGTTGGAAGACATGAGCGTAGGCGTCATGGACCTCCGAAACGTCACCTTTAAAGTGACCCAGGCGACCTCCAGCTTTAGCCCCGACATGCTGCCTGTCATCACGGGCAACAGAGATGGGTTTAACGTGCGTGTTCCTTTACCGGCGGTGATGTTCGATGTGTTACCGCGGGAGATCCAAAATGGGATGCTGCTGCGAGTTCAACCGGTGTTGTTCAATGTAGGAATCAATGAGCAACAGACACTAGCGGAAAAGTAAGTGTATGAATTAAATATACTTTCTGTTTCTTTGTGTGGACCGATTTAATCACACTTGGACTCATTCACTTATAAATGCATGGATTAACAGCATATATATGCACAGGAGAACTTCTCACAAAAAAATGAGGAAATATGCTAATACGGGACAGTCCGTCAGCGGTCATAGGCGGGGCCTGAGCAGTATGATGTCATACTGCTCAGAAAATCAAAACAGCTTGATTACTGGGACTATCTAGGTTTTTGGGGAATTAAAAAACAGAAGTTGTTAATGAATCATGTATGGATTGTTAAAAAAGCTTTGTATGCAGATTTAATGCACAATGTGTGCATATGCATGTTTAGTGAATGAGACCCAATATTTTGCCTCTTCAGTTATTCATACAGAGTGATACACATATATATGGACTGTAAATATACAATATACATTTTAGTATTTTTATTCATTTCGTATTACTTAAGGTTTGGAGACACGTCGCTGCAGGAAGTAGTGAATTTGGAGAGTCTAGCTCGTCTTACCTCCTATTATGACCAGTTTAAAGAAGTGCTGCCTGAAGACTGTGAGTCATGAACACTTTCCTATTCTGCTTTTGAAATAAATGTAGTAGATGATTATGTCAGTCCTAACTAGCTTCTCTATAGGTCTACCCCGCTCTCGAAGTCAGAATTGTGTGCCTGAGCTACTCAAGTTCCTCAGTCAAAATGTTAATGCCAGGAAGAGCAAGAACGTGGACATCCTGTTGCAGGCAGCAGAGGTACAGTGATCTAACAATATTATTATGATCTCTTGTGTCTGTACTGAAACATGGGGTTTGTTTTTGACTAGTGAACTCCTAGCATTACGATATCTTTCTCACTTATGTCAGATTTGTCGGCGTCTGAATGGTGTGCGTGTGACCAGCTGCAAGAGTGCAAAGGATCGTACAGCCATGTCGGTGACCTTGGAGCAATGTCACATCCTCCAGCAAGAGCACTGCATGGCCCCGCAGGTCTTCACACAGGCTTTAGACTGTATGCGCAGGTGAGACGACATTTATAGTTAGGGACATTAATTCACACTCTAAGGCCTATTCACACCAAGTGTGATGAGTATAATGATGGTGACGATAGTGTCTTAATCTAATTCATGTTTTCACAAATTAAAGGGATAGTTCACCCAAAAATGAAAATTCTGTCATTAATTATTCACCCTCATGTCTAAAGAAATCCAAGAGCTTTCTGATGCTGCATAGACATCAACACAACTACCATGTTCAAAGAAAGGTAGTAAGGACATAAAATAGTCAATGTGACATCAGTGGTTCAGGTAAAGCTACAAGAATACTTTTTGTGTGTAAAGAAAACAAACAAAAAATATAGCTGCAAGCAGCGATTACCGGGATTCAAGCGATTTAAGGGCATATGAAAAGAAAACATTATTTAGCAAGCCTGTAACCACCTAAATCAATGATTTAAAAAGCATTTTTGGCAAATCCAGGTAATTTACCATAGAAATATTATATTTTTGAACGTTTATGACTGTTATGGTGCCAGCTGTGGTCCGATCTCCTTAAAACTTTGCGTGCTTGCTTAGAATTACCTGTTGCACGTGCTTACCAGGTTTCCTTTTTTTTTGTTTTTTTGTTTTTTACATTTTCTCGATCATTTAAAGGAGAAGTTTACTTCCAGAACAACAGTTTACAGATAATGTACTCACCCCCATGTCATCCAAAATGTTCATGTCTTTCTTTCTTCAGTCGTAAAGAAATTATGTTTTTGAGGAAGACATTTCAGGATTTTTCTCCATATAATGGACTGATATGGTGCCCCGATTTTGAACTTCCAAAAGACAGTTTAAATGCGGCTTCAAACGATCCCACAACGGTTGTAAATGATCCCAGCCGAGGAAAAAGGGCCTTGTCTAGCAAAACGATTGGTTATTTTCATTAAAAAAATACAATTTAAATACTTTTTAATCTCAAATGCTCATCTTGTCTCTTGTCTCTCCCTGAACTCTGTGTATTCTGACTCAAGACAGTTAGGGTATGTCGAAAAACTACTGATCGTATTTTCTCCCTCAACTTCAAAAATCATTTCAAATCATTTCATTTCTTTGCAAAGTGAACATTGATACAGGATGATTTTGAAGTTGAGGGAGAACATGAGATGGGAGTTTTTCGACATACCCTAACTGTCCTGAACCAGAAAAAAAGACAAAAAGAGTGTTTGACATTAAAGAGTATATAAATTGTATTTTTTTTTTTTTCATTAAAATAACCAATCGTTTCGCTAGATAAGTGGACTTCTCCTTTAACAAACAATTTGATTGACAGCAGTAGTTCTACAGGCAATGTTGTCCGGATTGCGGGGTTCTATCACATGTTATGCATATATGCGTATGTGCAAAAAATCATTTACGGCCTTGAAAATGCAATATTGCCCCCCCAGTGGCTGATTTCTTTCAAATTTTTCACAGACCTTTGGGGCTGTGAGTCAAACAGGCCCACTAAGTTTCATTCCGATTGGCCTCTGTTAACCTTTTCTAACTGGTGCTCCATCTTCATCGGTTAGTGGAGGCCATGTTTTTTGTAGATACACAAATGTCCTTATAGACACCTGTGGCTCTTTGGACCACGACCGTGCACAGTGATTTTCATGTTGGTAGGACAAATGATTGTGTAGTTATAGCCATTTTTAAAGTTTTTCCCTCTTCATAAAATTACGGTTGAACCACTGATGTCACATGGACTATTTAAACAATGTCCTTACTACCTTTCTGGGTCTTGAACGTGTCAGATTTAATCAAAAATATATAAATTCGTGTTCTAAAGATGAATGAAGGTCTTACGGGTTTGGAATGACAAGAGGGTGAGTAATTAATGACAGAATTTTCATTTTGGGGTGAACTATCCCTTTAAGGCCATAAGAGAATCTTTCATGGCATTTAATGTTGCATTAACTGAAAACAAAAGAATATCTTCCTAATTGCTTTTGTTTTGTTCTCTAGCTGATGAATGATAAAAAACATTTGACAACCATTCGGAATCCACCCAACTTAAACATTAATGCGAGAACTGCAGATCATGCTTATAACATTAACATTGGTTTGTGTGGACGCTAATTTAGTTAATGGTACAGATGTTGTTTTTGCTGTGAATGGGCTTTTACTCCACCCCTGTCTCTCAATCACCTCTTTTTTTCCACAGCGAGGGCTGCAGGCGAGAAAACACCATGAAAAACGTAGGCAGCCGCAAATACGCTTTCAACTCCCTCCAGCTGAAGACTTTCCCTAAACAGTACCGACCACCAGAGGGCACCTTCGGGAAAGTGGACACTTGAGCTGAAAGCACTCCGCTGTTCTGGCCCACCACAACTAGAACTGCATGTTTCTCCTCGTTCGTTTTTTTCTTTATCACCACATATCTGACGGAAAGTTTTATTATGCACAGTCATGCTGAAATACGCTCTGGTTATCATCCAGATGACAATGTTAATATTTTTAGACCTTCAACTTCTTGGCTGTAAAAAGAAAGGAGATACAAAAGTCACTTGAAGATAAATGAGTAGCTTGTTTGGTTGTTGCACTGAACGCAGGTCGGAAGGCCTGTTTGAATTCTAATACTGAAAAAAAACAAGACTCTGATTTGTCAGAGAATTTCTCAAATAATCCCAAAGCATCTAATTCATTCCATCTACTGTATGTTTAATTAAAAAGTGCATTTTTCAAATACTTTCCAGTACCACACTTGGTCTTTGTACTAAAGTACAAAGTTCAAAACTATCAGCACTAAAGCAAAGCTGTGTTTTATCATCCATTAGATTGTATTTAAAGTTCAGTAGGCTATCAGTAGTGTGTATGTGCTGTGATATAGTAGATGATTTGTTCATCCAGTTTTAAGATTTGTAAGGAAAAGTCAAGCTGTTAAGTTAGAAAATCCACATATGCACCTCACTGTTCATTCTCACGTCATTTAAGGTGTACACAATACTAGCTGCCTTAAGAGAGTCCACCATTGCAAACACCCGCGTTAAGATACATATGTAGATATTTCAGATCTGTGTATGACTATTTGTGATGTGGCAGATATGTTTTATTTATTTACCGTAAGACTCTCTCTTTATGAAAGTGTTAGTGCTTTAATGCAGGCCTTTACCCTCCTAACTGTGCATTGTACGGGTTGTAGAGTTTAAGAGGAGTTTAAGCCTCCTCATACTGTTGCCAAGCACAGCTAGTCTCTGTACAGTGAGCATACTGTGTGAATATACATTCTTTGTAAGGAAATATGTGAGAAGACACTATTATGTTCACTGACTGTTTGTATGTTTTCATAGTTCAGAGTTTCTTTGTAGGACATTTATATTGGTTGATATAAATGTCAGTACTGATCAATCAAGGAGCACTGCTGCAACTGGTCCTAAAATGTGAAGAATATTCTTGCAGTCTTTTGTTTTTGTAAAGCAGAGGGACGCATTTCGATTATTTATTTTATTGTAACAGTTATATCAAAACCATGATAGATGTCGCATCGTAAAAGACCAAGACTAACTCTACATGTATTGAGCATCAGCCTTTGTCTCTGCACAAATAAATGCACAAATCAACTGTAATTTCTGGTTTGTAATGTATATTGCAAGATTGAACAACTGAAAGCTTGTATTTGCAACTTGGGAGACAAGAGCATGGGTCTTAACCTCTGCTGAAATGATTATTATTTAAAATTCTTTAAAAACCAGATGCACTGCATGGACGGTAGGCTACTATTGTTATTTAAGTTTACACTTAATTATTATTTGTAATAAATGTATATGTAATTATTTTACCACTTGGTAAAAATCATTTTCATTTTCATGTAAGAGTTTATTCTCTGTTATAAGTGCAAAAGCACTGCTATATTGTAAGAGCATGCTGCCCTGTTGGTCTTACAGTGTCTGTTTTTATTTTTTAATGTATATTCAAATACCTGCTGTACAAAATGCCTCTCTTTCCTCCAAACATACAGCTTTAAAATTAAAATTACATACCAGATTAAACTTAAAACTACTTGATTGCTTTGTTTACTACTGTGTTCATATTAGGGGTGTAACGATACATGTATTTGTACTGAACTGTCACGGTACAGGCATCTCGGTTTGGTGCATGAGGCCTTACAACGAATAGAGGCAATTCACCCTCAATCCAGAAGAGGGCGCCCGCAGTAATGCAATTCTGCTTGATAACCACCAGCAGAAGAACAGGGAATGCCAGGAGTTGCTCACTTGAAAACAAAGACCACTAGACAGTGACCATGTGCTGATTCTGAACGCATCTCTCACTGACAAAAGAGTTTAATGTTACTTTAAAGGGGTCATCGGATGCCCACTTTCCACAAGTTGATATGATTCTTTAGGGTCTTAATGAAAAGTCTATAATTTACTTTGGTTAAAAATTATCAATGGTAGTGTAAAACAACACCCTTTTTACCTTGCCAAAATCAGCTCTGCAAAGATCATCCTGTTCTGGTCAAGGTTGCTTTAAATGTTAATGAGCTCTGCTCGCCCCGCCCCTTTCTTCTCTCTGCGGAGTGACGAGCCTGTTTACTTTAGCCGCGTCTAAACTTGCTAACTAGCACGTTAGTAGGAAAGGCGATCGCAAAGATTCATAAAAATAAAACCTTATACTCACTTCTGCTGTAGGTGAAGCTGCATCACGAATGATTCGTGTGAACATAGACGCATTTATGTAGATCAGGAGGCGCATTCCCTTCTGGGTCTGAGGTAAGACGCTCATGTCAATCAACTATCGTCGGAGCGGCCTCTGTCCGGTGTGACGCCACTGAGAATGGCTTGATTTGAAAAAGGGAATATTATTTTTACAGATTAATTAAAAACCACTGCATGGATTTTTATCATTATAGGGTAGATTTGTACATACACTGCCAACACACAAGTGAACTTTGCATCCGATGACCCCTTTAAAGTCTTGCGCACTCAACTGTCTGCGAAATGGAGCTTTGTGCTCTTGTATCCTACATCTCTCATTCGGCACAAATCCAAATATTCCATAACATTTCCATATTTGCGATGCATCCAAATGCTAAACTATTATTTATTATGTAAATTATAGACTTTGTACTTAAGTCGTGTTCTAACGGTGCACAGTGAGTCAGGCGCGCTGATGTTTGGTTCACTGTGTTTTATTTTGATAAAGTACCAACTGCGCTGTCAGGTTAGCAATGCTAGAAGCCTGGAACTGGAACTGAGGTTACTTCAACTTTTCTCATATCAGCAAAATCAACTTATTTGATTTTCCTTTCTGTCACAAAACTGAACTGAAACTCAATATTGCGACATTACGTATCGCACAGTTTTTTCCCCTTGTCTATCAGTTAACTAAATTAAATATGTTTCAAGTATTTATTCCTTGTATGTATATATGTACTGCAGATTTTATAGCCTATATATGATATTAATTCGATATAATATTTAGTATTTTTACATATAGGTGGAAAAATTGTAATTTGTACTACTGTCTGTAAATGAAAAGAAACCTAGCATAGTTGATTTGATTTTTTTCTGTTGTACTGAAATCGTATAGAACCGTGACCCTCAAATCGAGATACGTATCGAATCGTGACATCTGTGTACCATTACACCCCTAATATATTTATTTTTTTTATTTATTTTTTTTTTCAGGTAATTTTTTTTTTCAGATATTTTTTTTACAATATTTCAAGAGTAATTTATAATGTCTGTTCTATTTTGAATCCATTTTTTCTTTGTAAAAGGCAAAAAGTTGATCATACTGATTTCAATCTTAAGGATTCATTAGTTTGAATATACATTGAACCAAACACTATCATAATATCTTAGTTGATAATTCAGTATACTTTATTTTTGACAAAACATCCCATGTTTCAGTCATGACAGCATATTTTATGGTAGTGACACTAATGCTTTGGTAGTGACCGCATCACATTATAGAATTTTAACTTGCATACTAAAACATACTAAAATACAAAAAAAATTACATAACTGTACTAAAATTTCACCCAAATATAAGGATTATATGTTCCTTTTTGTCACTACTGAAGCAATGATGAATTTTAGATCAAAGATGCTAATCAGCACATGGATAGCTAGCACAGCTCTGAACATTGCTACACTTATAAAAACTAAATGTTATGGAATAACTCCCAAAAAAGTGTGCTTAATTGCAGAAGAAAGGTGTTCAGTAGTGATGTTCCTTAAAGTTACACAGATTTTTCAGACTTCTGAACACATTTATCTCAAAATGATGGAACCTTTCTACTCACCATGTAGCTATGAGAGAAGGGGACACATGAATGTTTCTGGATCATAAATGCAGGCGTGTAGTTAAGATCAGTCTCAGCCAATGGACTAAAACATACTGTTTCGGTAGTGACATGAAAATGCAGGACACGTTTTTTTTTTTACATAAAGTTTCATAATTTACAAAAAATTATAAAATAAATATTTATTTTTGAACTTCTATTTTTAAAACTAAAGTGGCCATCAGCTTCTCGGTCACCAGTCTAACCAAGGCCGTCGTAACCAAGAGGAGTGTCGTAGTTGTTCCAAGCTTCTTCCATTACGGACAATGGAGGCTACATGCCCCTGTGAACCTTCAATGCAGC